>NW_022280160.1:473374-474821 GCF_004355925.1 Anarrhichthys ocellatus | reverse complement strand
CGGACCCCGAACGTCTACTAAAGAGGAACATACTGTAGCGGACCCCGAACGTCTGCTTTAGTGGCCTTCTAGGTAAATTTGTGACCCAGGTAGGGTCAAGGCCTTACCGATATTCGATTAGCCACAAGACTATTTGCGACAGAAGCCAATCATCTAGAAGTTCAGGAATCCACAAACAGAAATATCTCCTGGACATCATGGACGTTTATGCTACACAGACAGGGTCACGGCTAGAAAGTCAGAGGGGTGAAGCGGTCACTGGACTCGGCCGCTCGGTAACTGTCCTTCAAAGAGTGTTTAGTTCTGGGGAGGCTGAATGGTGAACTCCATTTTCCAAAACAAAAAGAGAAGGAAGACAAAGAAGTGAAAAAAATGAATCTGCTCTCCTTTTTAATCAAACGACAGCTTTAGAAGCAGGTCACTCCGTCGGGCTTTGAGGTCGTGGTCGCCGTGGCTCCGCCTCCGACCAGAAACACAGCCATGCTAGATTTGGACTGATTGCTTTTGAAGATGCTCCCTTCTCCATGAAGACCAGAAGATGAATGGGTCTGGCTGCTACTGCCACTGGGGTTGAAGTCGAAGTCTGTGTTGAGAGCTGTATCCGTGGAGACGACCCATGAGGCTGGACGCCATTTCTTAAGGGTGTACGGAGTCTTGACACGGTGTTTTATTTTCTCTCCTGAAGCGCTCAGACTGTCGTTATCTGTCAGGGAAAAATCTTATGAAGAGGAGGAAGAGAGAGGAAGAAACATTATTAGAGTTAAAATCACAGATACACAACATTTATTGAGTGGTACTTTGGTACCACTGATTCTGAGCATGTACTTTATGGTACTTTGGCGCCAATCAATTCTTCAACACTTAATCTTGACTCACCTGAGGAGATGCAGGAGGAGGACAGGTCCAGGGAACAAGGACGCTGACGCCTCTTGGCTTTGGCCTTTCCCATCTGGGTCTGCAGCAGACCTTGAGTTTCTGGATCTAAGGCGGGATTTTGTAGAGCTGCAGGTTCTGGAGCTGAAGCTTCTGCAAGAGCTGTGGTTCCTAAATGTTGAGATTCCAAAGCTGGAGGTTCTGGAGCTGGATTTGCTGAGACTTGAAACTCTAAAACTGAAGCTTTTGGATTCACGATTGGAGCTTCTTGGACTGGAGCTTCTGGATCTGAGACTGGAAATTTTAGGGCTTGAACTTCTGGATCAAGGGTTAGGGAATTTAAAAGCAGGGCTGTTGAAGGTGAGGTTGAGGTGTCCGGGTCCTCTGGGATTGGCACTGGAGCTTTTGCCAGGATCGGAGCTGAGCCAGAATCTGTATTTGTACGGTCTGGTACCAGTGCAGTGGCAGTAGAGTGGACAGGATGAGCCTTTGGGCTTCTGGATGATTCAGGGGTCGGTACTGGTTCTGCAAAACGGGCTCTCTGGACACATGGGAATGTATCTGAACCATGACC
>NW_022280160.1:466553-470774 GCF_004355925.1 Anarrhichthys ocellatus | reverse complement strand
TGTGTGTGTGTGTGTGTACCTGTGGTTGTGTACTGGTGTGTGTGTGTGTGTGTACCTGTGGTTGTGTACTGCGTTGTGTGTGCTTAGCAGTGTGAGGTCACTCAGTCTCTCCTCAGCACACTGAGCGGTGAGTCGAGCTTCAGCGTCTTGATCCCAACAGTCCTCCATCGTGTCCTTCAGGGAACGCAACGCCTACAAATACACAAAGCCAGGGACACAGTACTACTGACAGAACAGGTGAGAACAGGTGAGGACAGAACCTGTGTGGACAGGAACACTAACCAGGCTGTTTTCCTTCCAGGCTTCAGGGAATCTGGGTCTGAACTTCTCTCTGGCGACGAGAATCTGCATCTCTTCAAAACTGGGATGGTTCCCGAGCTCGGCCTGGAACGCTAGCTGGTACTCAGGTACTGCTTCACCTGTACACACATCAGGTACATTATTATGTAGTACTGATACTAGTACTCAGTTTCATCAATACGTCTGTACTTTGACTCATGATTCACGTGTGATTCTATGTATTTACATAAGAGGACAGGTGAGGACAGAACAGGTGAGGACAGAACAGGTGAGGACAGAACAGGTGAGAACAGGTGAGGACAGAACAGGTGAGAACAGAACAGGTGAGAACAGGTGAGGACAGAACAGGTGAGAACAGAACAGGTGAGGACAGAACAGGTGAGGACAGAACAGGTGAGAACAGAACAGGTGAGGACAGAACAGGTGAGAACAGCTGAGGACAAAGTACTTGTGGTATTTGACTTTCATACATGGTACTGTGTTGTGTGACTCACCTGTGAACAGGTGAGAGCACCTCCTGAAGCTCTCCCAGTAGAGCAGCCCCAGAGCGTAAACATCCACCTGCTTCAGCGCCGACTCACAGTCCCGAAGGTTCAGAGCTCCGCCCAGAACCTCCGGAGCCATGTAGCGCACCGTCCCCACCTGTAGACACACACACAGGTGAGCCTTCACGTCTCTGCTCACACCTGTGGACATCACCTGACACCTGTCACATGACCTCGCCTCAGATATCGCCACAGTGTCGTCGTCTCCGGGGCGACAGGGACGACTTCCTGTCAGATTCATGGACAGACCGAAGTCAGCGAGGACGCAGGACAGATCGGACCGGACCAGGACGTTCCTACTGGTCACGTCTCTGTGGGCCACTGCTGGTTTATACTGGTCTGAGGGGGGGCAGAGGAATGTGGAGGAGACAGAAGAAACAGAAACAGTTCCTCCAGTCACCAGCAGGGGGAGCAGTGATGTTCACCATGAAACACTACAACTAATCTACAGAGAGCTGTTTGTTCATTTACCTCTTAAGCTCGGGCCCTATTTGTAGGCCTCTGCTCGAAAATGGCATACCCATACTAAAGTGACCAGAGTTCTGTAACTACAAGGTCTATTTTAATAATGTTTGATGCTATAATCAGATAACACTTTGAGATTGTTCAGATGGGTAAATATTGTGTATATGTTGCTGGTTAATATAGTACATGAAGATATTACACAGCTCATCGTTATCATTGTCTGGATGGCCGAGCGGTCTAAGGCGCCAGACTCAAGGTGATGAACCTTCCGCAGAGTTGGGACTTCTGGTATCTGAATGGAGGCGTGGGTTCGAATCCCACTTCTGACAATAGTTTGGGGGACGACTGGGGCTCACTGGGTTAAGAGGGTTGTCTGGTAACCGCAGGGTCAACGGTTCGATCCTCGACTGGGACGTGTCACGTGTTGTAGTGTCCCTGAGCAAGACACTGAACCCCTGGCTCCCCAGGCGCCTATCATTGGCAGCCCACTGCTCCCTATATACAGGGATGGGTCAAATGCAGAAGGCAAATTTTGTGTATATGACAATAAAAATGTTTTCTTTCTTTTCTTGGTTTCTTTTCTTTCTTCAGATTGAAAATATTCAGGTTCGCCTGAAAAAAAAGCACTTTTATTGATATTGTGTTTTTGAAATAATGCAGCTGGCAGCCTAAAAACTCGTAGAATCGTATACGATCCTATACGATCAGTAGTCGTAGAATAACGTTTGGCTGGGATAAAGTGAAGAATAAGAGGCTTTAGTACAGAGAGGTCACGCGAGGTCATCATCCTGGAACCAGCTGTTGCAGCTCTTACATTGTACTTTTATATACTATATAACTATATATTTCACTTTTTTATCACTCATATTATTCAATACATCCAAATACAGCTGTTTAGAATCATTTTGAGAGCCAGGTTGCTGTCAGAGCCTGTCTCTGGCTCTCATCCATAGGATTTTCTCAGTGTGTATGGGTCTGTAGCTCAGCCTATCATTGGTCGATTTCAGTCAATGAGCCCGCCTTCGACGCGTCAGAGTCTCAGGAAGGCGGGTGTCAAAGCGGCTGTTGATTGACAGAAGTTTCAGCGAGTAACGTTGCAAGAAGTGCCGCGTATCCCCGAGCATAAAATTCCATTGGCCGAAAGTCAGACAGGATGCAGTTGCCAACAACGATTGTAGGTCCGAACCGGATCATTTTCGATGTTATTGTCATAATTTTTCATAAAACGTGACCAAAAACCAATGATTTTTTTCCGGTGAAGGGCAGTGCCATGGTACCGTTGTCCACTCACAGCTTTCTACTGGTTTCACGGAGAGAAAAACCGAAGGTATTTATGCATTCTGTGTCGAATGCTAATGCTAAACGATGTGCGGGTTAGCCGGCTAGCCGCTAGCTTCGTGGTGCAATATTGACTTGCAGTACACATAACGGCGATTTTTGGCCAGAAATTCGTCCTTTTATGCCACTTTTTCTAGATGCTTATATTAGTAGTCTATAGTTGTGTTTGGAGTGTGTAAGAAGTGAATTATATGATAGTGTTGCCCATACGTTGCTGTTTAATCCGGTAAAAAAAAATGTACAACTCCACAATATTGGCGAACAATAAGTCCATTTCCCGAACAATTTTTTCAGGGGGGCTGAGCCCGATAGCCCCCAAATTCGGGGGCGTCGTGCTTAAGAGGTTTTAATACCTCAACACACACACAGGAGAATATACTAATACTGATAATAATAATAATTATTATTATAATAATAATACTGATAATAATAATAATAATAATAACAATAACAATAACAATGATAATGATAATACTAATTATTATAATAATAATACCTCCTCTGTAGAGTTCAGTGTGCAGGAAGGCAAGTCCTCTCGTCACTCCATGAGTCATCCTGCAGCAGGTAGACCAGTCCACTGTGTGGACAGACAGGTAGCGAGACAGACAGCCCTGAGACAGACAGACAGACAGAATCTGTAACTATAGATGAAGAGAACACACCTGTTTGTCTGTTACAGGTGCAAACACTTTAAACAGTTGAAATATGTGTGTCTGTATCTAAATATATATATATATATATATATATATATATATATATATATATATATAATAATGAATAATAAGTGAGACAGACAGTCAAGCTGGTAATTATTGTCTGACTGCTGCAGACGAATGCAATGAACCAACCTGTGTGTGTGTGTGTGTGAGTGTGTGAGTGTGTGTGTGGGTGTGTGTTCCAGACAGGAAGTAGGACTGAAGGCTCCGTCTTCCAGCACAATAACAGGATTGCAGGAGTCAGACAGACGGCTGTTTGCCCCCTACAGGCTGCAGAGAGCATTACAGCCTCCTGATCACTTCAGTTATTATCTACTATCTATAAATGAGCTGCAACACCAACATGATGAACACATTAGTGCATCAATGAATATAATATAATATAATACTGCACAGTGGGTACTTGTACTTTTAAGAATACTTCTACCAGAGTACTCTTACATGTGGGTAGAACTCCATGAGGATCAGGAACTCTGGTCGTCCGTCGGAGGCCGTCCTCTCGTCAGCGGTGAGGAAGCGAGCAATGTTGTCATGTTGCAGCAGCAGACGGTAGACGGAGCGCTCGTTGGAGAAGTTCAGCCGGTTGGACGAACTGAAGAGTTTAACAGCCACACAGCACTCGTTAAGACAGCCACGAAACACCGAGCCGTAACGACCTCGACCAATCAGCTGTCGGGAGGAAGGAGAGGGTCAGGTGCTCTGTTCTCTACCTGCTCAGGTACTCTGTACTCTACCTGTTCAGGTACTCTGCTCTCTACCTGCTCAGGTACTCTGCTCTCTACCTGTTCAGGTACTCTGTTCTCTACCTGCTCAGGTACTCTGTTCTCTACCTGCTCAGGTACTCTGTTCTCTACCTG
>NW_022280160.1:461476-466543 GCF_004355925.1 Anarrhichthys ocellatus | reverse complement strand
TCTGTACTCTACCTGTTCAGGTACTCTGTTCACTACCTGTTCAGGTAGTGAACAGAGTACCTAATGTTGATGTATATAAAGTTCAACATATCAATTTGTGTGTGTGTGTGTGTGTGTACCTCCAGTAGCTTCAGATGGTCCAGGTCGACAGCAGCATCTGTGTTTGCTGCCTCCATCACATCCAGAGCCGACAGACCGTGTTTCTGCTTCCCTGAATACACAAACAAATACACGGTTAGTATTTATGAATCCATCGTGTGTGTGAGTGTGTGTGTGTGTGTGTGTGTGTGTGTGTGTGTGTGTGTGTGTGTGTGAGCACCTTTCATCATGCGGTATCCCAGGAACAACGCCACAATGATGACGGCTGCTATGGCGACGGTTACCAGTGCGATGAGTGCCGTCTCCTCCCGCCGCAGCGGCTGGTGGTCTGATGATATCATTACTAACATCACTATGACATCACAACTCAAGACAGAAACGTTATCGGAGAAACGAGCTGAGCTAACGTTAGCATCAGACCTCTGGATTTATCCTAAACCAATGGAATCTTCTACCCGACCAACACGAGGCACGTGATTGGTCAGTTCAGGGAGACCTCTCACCTGTCTGTCTGTCGTCCTGCCCGTCTGACTTCATTGGCCTCAGGGCGGGGGTATCGGCGGTGGGCGGGGCCTCGGTGAAGTTGGCGTTGCAGAGGTCTCGGCTGCAGCAGCAGAACCTGTAGCTGCCGTTCTGGATCTGAGAGGGTGTCGTAGTCACAAGGCAACGGTCGCTGTGACACTCCTGCTCGTTGCCAGTGTGAGTCCAGCAACCTGGAAGACAGGCAACATGTGTTCAGTGTGTGTGTGTGTGTGTGTGTGTGTGTGTGTGTGTGTGTGAGAGTGTGTGTGTGTGTGTGTGTGATTGTGTAGGTGTGTGAGTCTCGCCTTGCTTGACCAGGTGTATTTCCCGGTCTGGTCTCTTTTCCCACAATCCATAGCAGCGGGAGCCGCGGATGCAGTGGACCGTGCCGTTGTCTCGCACCACTCCTCGCAGCTCATTAGTCGGTTCGCTGTGAGACTCCGCCCCCTGGAGCTGGTCAGTGAAGGCACACTGTCTGACCTCCGACTGTAGACCTGAACACAAAGGGTTAATAATAATAATCTGACTGTCGTAAAAACTCCCAGCAGCCTCTCTGTCTGAAGGACGACAGGACGTCCTGCCTCAGGCTGAAGAGGTCCATTAGTCCGATGTCCCAACATCTCGTCTCTCAGTGAAAACGTTCCCTCAACAGAACAACCGGCTGAATGATGGTCTGTCGAGTTCATTCATGTCAACGTCAACAACAAACCAAGCAGCGCTGAACAAGAGGAGGTCCACACTTTGTACTGAAAGTGGTCATTAATGTGTGTTTAGACCAGGGTCCTGAGGCTACGTCCACACTAACACGCTTTAATACGAAAACCATCTCCGTCCACACGCTTCAGCATCATCTTCTAAACGATCTCCGTCCAGAATACAACGCCTGAAAACAAACATCACGTGACTCTTCACGTACACTGGGCGTGATGGTGCCGATGTAAACAGGAAGTAGATTGGTTGCTTAGTTAAAATAATACGACAGAGTAATAAAGTAGTCTTTCATAATGAACGGTCGTGTTTGATTCTTAATCTTCTCTAAGATCTTCCTCTATGAACTCAAATAGACAGTTCGTGGAAAGTTTTAGAAGTTTTATTTTTCAGACTTCGTTACAGCGCTGCAGGTCTCTCTCTCACATCATATTTACTTTAATATTAACACTCACTCAAAGAGGTTCACTAGATTATGATCCATAAATGTGGTCAACACACGTCTCTCACTCGCTTCCTGTTGTCTTTTTCTCACTCGTAGCTCTGCTGGAGGCTGAAGTCTCTGTCCTACTGGAGAGCACTTGTGCTTTTGCTCCTTTACAGTTTATCTGTGGACTTCACAATAGTTGTGCAGAACAAAATAAGCATCAATAAGCCCTCCCTTTGTTTTATTCTTTGCACAGTGGACAATCTTTCAAAGGGAACTCCTCTTATCTTGGAGTTTGGGGTGATAATGTGTCACTGAAAATAAAAAATGTTTTAATATTTTGTCAACTAAAATATGCGTCACATCCTATGACGTCGGGCGCCTTTCCCTGCAGGTGGCTAATCATGATTTGCATTTTTATCAATGGATGAATCCAAAAAAAGAAAAGTCACGGAGGAAAATAGTCTTCACTTGCTTTCACTGCCAACGATGCTGGCTCACCTGCTCACCTGCTCACCTGCTTGATATGTGGCGAGAAATTAGCAAACAACAAGAAATGTAAAGTTGAAAGACACTTCAGAACAAACAACATTTGCTGAAAAGTGTCATGCTGGAGATGAACGACAGAGCGATTTCTCAACTGCTGCAGTTCTCTTCTTCATAGGAGTTTGATATTGTTATAACAGGTAAAATAGCAATAAAAAAATCAAGAAGTGTCTTCATTATTGTTCTATAATTTCGCCATCTTGTTTATGACCGTCGCCATCTTTGTTTATGACCGTCGCCATCTTTGTTTATGACCGTCGCCATCTTTTTGGGTCATTTTTTTCACACTGTCTGAAATCACTCTTCCTCACTCTGCGTAGAGTTCTATGTAGAGGACTTTATAATGAGCTCATCGGTAAAAAAAAATTCTCCATGCCATTAATTACAGAAACTGTCGCACAATTAAAACGGCACCTTCAGGACAAACTGTTCATTCATCTCCGTATCACATGTTTGTTCTGTAAATCCTAAAATCCTTCAGTCTCAGGAATCTGACTGACCCTCCCTGTCACCGATTAGTCTACTGTAACACACACACACAAACAAACACAAACAGACAGACACACACAAACAGAGACACACACACACACACACACACACAAACAGAGAGACGCACGCACACACACACACGCACACACAAATACATAGACACTGTCGTCAGCCAGTCTGTGTCAGGTTGTGTTTTTCTTGTGATGTCTTTGATAAGACACACACACACACAAACTCCACCTTCCTGTCTTTGTGTGTATGTGTGTGTGTGTGTGCGTCATGAGTTAATTGCAGAAGGAATTAGTTGAATAAACAGGAATGTGAGCTGTGTTCCTGTAACACACCCGACGAACTAATGGTTCTGTGAGCTCTCACCAGGGCATGACGGCAGCTGAACTTCTTCTAACAGTTTATCCAGACTAAGCTGTTGTATTGCTTCCTCTTAGTGCTAAGCTAGGTTAACAGTTTCCCTCTGCTCATAGTTAGTACTAAGCTAGGCTAAATGAGTCTGTATATTGTAATAAAAGGTATGAAGATATGATGTTATGTGTACTGACCAGTGACAGCAGGCAGCAGCAGGACGCACAGACACACCGTTAATGAAGCTCCACCCACGGCGGCCATGTTGGATCCACCCCCAATGTTCGAGTCCCCGTAGACGTCACACAAACATCACTGATCCTGGGTCAGATCATCCTGAAAGAAAACAGAGAAAATAACAAATTTTTACTTTTAGAAAATAGTTTTATAGAAACAAAGTTAAAGTCCATCCATGATCCTGGTCCTCTTATCTGGGACCAGGTCTAGCAGAGACCTCCGGACCTCCTCATGGACGTGGATGGGTCTCTCCGGACCTCCTCATGGACGTGGATGGGTCTCTCCGGACCTCCTCATGGACGTGGATGAGTCTCTCCAGTAGACCTTCAGTAGCTAGCATAGCATAGCATAGACATGCTAATGCTAACGAGCTCTGCTAATAGTCTCACTGTTACACAACGTTCAACATGACGACGCTACGCTGTGATTGGTCAGCCTGTGCTAGAGGGGCGGGGCTTAGCCAAGGGTACATTTTTATAGAAGTCTCACATTTAATATTAAAACTTCATAGTGAGCTTGTTTTATATGAAACATACGGTCTAATATTCTTATTATGGTCTACTAAATAAATAAAATAGACTTTAGTATAATAATATAATATATATTATTATTATTATTTTATAATAAATTATAATAATAATATTATAATCCCTCTATTGGACTAAAAGGACTCAATAGTGACCTCATAATATTATATAATACATATTATAATAATAATATTTAAAAACTAATATATTCACATCAATAATCAGTCACGTG
Source organism: Anarrhichthys ocellatus (assembly GCF_004355925.1). Classification (NCBI taxonomy): domain Eukaryota; kingdom Metazoa; phylum Chordata; class Actinopteri; order Perciformes; family Anarhichadidae; genus Anarrhichthys; species Anarrhichthys ocellatus. The sequence continues at coordinate 462,396 of NW_022280160.1, read as the reverse complement.
ACCTTTAATCAGCTGTGATTTCAATATTTTAGCTTGACATTCATGATCCATCTGTCTCTCCCTGACACACCTGTAATACACGCCTGTGTGTGCGTGTGCGTGCGTGTCTGTGTGGGTGTGTGTGCGTGTGTGCGGGTATGTGTGGGTGTGTGTGTGTGTGGGTATGTGTGTGCGTGCGTGTGTGTGTGCGTGCGTGTCTCGTAGAGTCATTGATATCAGATTATTGATCACCTGTGATCTTCGTCTGCAGGTAAATTTAACGACGGCGTTCTGACAGCTGAGGACGGAAGGGAGTGGCGCGTGCACACACACACACACACACACACACACACACACACACACACTCACTCACCGGTCCGTCACACGTTAACTGTGTGTGTGTGTGTGTGTGTGTGTGTGTGCGTGTGTGTGTGTTGTTCTTACCGGGAGGAAGACTCCGGTCGGCTCTGCAGGAGTAGATGAAGCAGCCTGTCTGGTCTCTGTCTGTGTTAGGGCTCTGTTCGGATCGGTTCGGGTCGGTTCGGGTCTGGCTCGGCTCGGCTCGGACTCTCCTCTCCTCTCTACGATCAGTCCGGATCCAGCAGCAGGTCTGTGGATCTTGTCTGTGGACCAGAACCAGAGGCTCCTCAGGTCGGAATGAGGCTGGGTTCGTCTGCAGACTCAAAGACGCATCACAGTCCTGACGACACCACACACTGAGCTTCCGGTGGAACCTGTCAGAATAAAAGCCCCAGCATCGAGCTGTCGGCGTGTTTCCGGTTTGTAGGGACGAGGATCATTAATTCAATTTATCATATATGCTGTATATATATATTATTAATATATATATATATATATATATATATTAATAATATATATATATATGTATGTATGTATGTATGTATGTATATATATATATATATATATATGTGTATGTATGT
>NW_022280160.1:419304-421476 GCF_004355925.1 Anarrhichthys ocellatus | reverse complement strand
TGTCCAACACTCCACCACGTAACAGACAACCTGCTGTCTGACACTCCCACCACTTAACAGACAACGTGCTGTCTAACACTCCACCACGTAACAGACAACATGCTGTCCAACACTCCACCACGTAACAGACAACCTGCTGTCTGACACTCCCACCACTTAACAGACAACGTGCTGTCTAACACTCCACCACGTAACAGACAACATGCTGTCTAACACTCCACCACGTAACAGACAACATGCTGTCTAACACTCCACCACGTAACAGACAACGTGCTGTCTAACACTCCACCACGTAACAGACAACCTGCTGTCTGACACTCCCACCACGTAACAGACAACTCCAAACCATAATTCCTGCTTTGTTAAAGAAAACAAAAGTCCAAACAGAGAATCAAATTTACAAAGCTCCCGCTGTTGGTCTGACAACAGATGGCTGGATGTCACGGACTACACAAAGCTAGCTGTCTGTAACGACACAAATACGCCGATGTCATTAATCTAGCGGATATCTGGCCTCCTCCGAAGATATGAGAGAGCGTGACCTTCTTTCACAGAAACACAACAGCAGCCCACGTGTTAAAGACTAAAGGAGCTTCTGCAGCTTCCTGTACACAATGAATCCATCATTAGTCAAAGTAAAACAGAACATACTTTATGATGGCATTTCTGCTTCTTTGATGTACTGAACCGTGGCACCCCTAATATATATATAAATATAGTGTATATATAAGTATATATATATACGGTATATATACTTATATGTATGTTTATATATTTATATATATATATATATATATATATATATATATATATATATATATACATAAACAGCTCTGTGATTATAACAGACTGAGTTCAGACTTAGAGCTGTGGTTTGCTGCCTTTGATGTTCCTCTGTCCTTTAATCCTCGTCCCTAACCCTTTAACCTCTAGGCGGTCAGGATGGTTCCTCTGTCCTTTCATCCTCGTCCCTAACCCTTTAACCTCTAGGCGGTCAGCATGGTTCCTCTGTCCTTTCATCCTCGTCCCTAACCCTTTAACCTCTAGGCGGTCAGGATGGTTCCTCTGTCCTTTAATCCTCGTCCCTAACCCTTTAACCTCTAGGTGGTCAGCATGGTTCCTCTGTCCTTTCATCCTCGTCCCAAACCCTTTAACCTCTAGGTGGTCAGCATGGTTCCTCTGTCCTTTCATCCTCGTCCCAAACCCTTTAACCTCCCTGTGGTCAGCGTGGTTCCTCTGTTCTTTCATCCTCGTCCCTAACCCTTTCACCTCTCGGTGGTCAGCATGGTTCCTCTGTCCTTTAATCCTCGTCCCTATCCCTAATCCTCCTCAGATAAACCCGACCCCCCAGCCCGGGTCCCTGCAGCCTCAGACGTGCGGCGGTCCAGTCTGACCCTGTCTTGGTACGGGCCGACCTACGACGGAGGCAGCGCCGTGCAGTCCTACAACCTGGAGACCTGGGACTCTTTGGAGCCGCAGTGGAAACACCTGGTGTCCTGCAACAGCACCTCCTACAACGTACAGGTGAGCTGTTGTTGTTGTTAGCAACTGGCTGTCAGACCTTAGGTGGGGCCCACATCCTAGAGGAGAAGTAACGTTGGTGTGTCCGTCTCTTAGAACCTTCTTCCAGAGCGTCAGTATAAGTTTCGTGTTCGGGCCGAGAACATCTACGGAGTCGGAGAACCGAGTGCCGAATCTGTGCCGGTGACCGTCGGCCTGGTGGATGATGGTGAGTGAACTATCTGATTCTCATAGTTCTATAAGACTATGAACAGAGGTTTGTTCCAGTCTGAGAACTTCTGTGGTCCATCTAGGCCTAAACCAGGACTAAGTCTACTAAACTAAACCAGGACTAAGTCTACTGAAGTAAACCAGGACTAAGTCTACTAAACAAAACCGGGACTACGTCTACTAAACTAAACCAGGAATAAGTCTACAAAACTATACCAGGACTAAGTCTACTTAACTAAACCAGGACTAAGTCTACTTAACTAAACCAGGACATAGTCTACTAAACTAAACCAGTACTGAGTCTACTTAACTAAACCAGGACGTAGTCGACTAAACTAAACCAGGACTTAGTCGACTAAACTAAACCAGGGCTAAGTATACTTAACTAAACCAGGACTAAGTCTACTAAACTAAACCAGGACTTAATCTACTAAACTAAAC
>NW_022280160.1:415532-419294 GCF_004355925.1 Anarrhichthys ocellatus | reverse complement strand
GTTGACCAACCTGATGAAAGTTGACCAACCTAATAATAGTTGACCAACCTGACGAAAGAAGACCAACCGAATAATAGTTGACCAACCTGATGTAAATTGACCAACCTAATGAAAGTTGACCAACCTAATGAAAGTTGACCAACCTAATGATAGTAGACCAACCTGATGTAAGTTGGCCAACCTAATAATAGTTGACCAACCTGATGTTAGTAGACAAACCTAATGAAAGTAGACCAACCGAATAATAGTTGACTAGCCTGATGAAAGTTGACCAGCCTGATGAAAGTTGACCAGCCTGATGTTAGTAGACAAACCTAATGAAAGTTGACCAACCTAATAATAGTTTACCAACCTGATGAAAGTTTACCAACCTGATGAAAGTTGACCAACCTAATAATAGTTGACCAACCTTTTGAAAGTTGACCAACCTGATGAATGTTTACCTGATGAAAGTTGACCATCCTTGTCTCTCTGTCTGTAGGGATCTGTTGCAGTTGAGGGCGGAGTTTTCTCGTCTCTCCTCCTCTCTCCTGTCCAGCTGTGACTCTGTCTCCTCCTCTCTGAGGCTCATTGCTCCTCCCATCAAACCCTTCTCCTCTGCTCCTCCCCCTCTTCTCCCCTCTGACCTCACTCCTCTGTCCTCCACCCTGGTCCTCCCTCCTCCAGACTCCTCATCATCTCTACCTCCTCTCACCTCCTCCTCCACAATGGGAACCTTCTCCTTAGGAGAGCTGGAGCACAGAGAGGAGCAGGAGGAGGAGGAGGAGAGGTGGGAGGAGAAGGAGCGAGAGATTTCAGAGTTGAAGCTTGTTCATGAGACAAAAGTTTTCCAGCTGACAGAACGGTCAGTTAGCTACTGAGCTAGCTAGCATGCTATGGCTAGTTTATTTATATATATATATATATATATATATATATTATATTAATGTTATATATTATACTGTTGATCTGTTCATATCATTTCTCTCATTGTGTACATTTGGTTAATTTTGCTTTATTGATTATCTTTATTTGTTTTATTTACATTCTTTCCTACTTTGTACTGCTACTGCTGCACATCAATAAAGTCTGTCTCCCAGCATTGAGGAGCTGTCTCGCTCGCTGCAGGCTGAGGACAGACAGAAGGAGGTGCAGAGACATGAGGACACAGAGAGGAGTCTTCAGTCGGTCAGTCAGGCTGTGGTCAAACTGGTGAGTCAGTGACATCACCACAGATCAGAGGTGAGAGGTCAGAGATTAGTGTGTGTTCTGTCTCCAGTCCAGAGTCCTGAGCAGCAGCAGGTCCATGAGCGTCTCCACAGACAGCGTCTCCACAGACAGCGTCCTCAGTCTGGACCTGTCCTCCCTGCTGTCTGTCCTGTCTCACACTGAGAGCGCCCTGCAGTGGAGACACGAGGAACTACAGGTGAGTCCACAGGAAGCCCCTTCTGCTGCAGGTCAGAGGTCACGACGTCATGAAGCTCGTGTGTGTGTGTGTGTGTGTGTGTGTGTGTGTTTGAACAAAGAGAAAGGCCGGGCCCTCCCTCTGTGCTGTGTCGTCCTCTGACAGTCAGCTGGTGCAGGTTATAATCAAATCAAAATATATTTACAGAAGCTAAACAGTTGCAAACTGAACACACTATTAATAACAAAACAAACACATCAATTCCATGAAATTGAGGTCCAATCCGGAACACCCAGCAAACTGGTGTGTTTGCTCGATGGCCCCCAGAAGATCTGACCGTGTCCCACAATTCACAGTCCCTCGTTTCTTCAAAGTGTCTCTGAAAATGTGTATCAGCTCAGTGATCCGATAAGCCCCTCCTGGCCTTTGACCCTTTGGCCTGATCAATCACTCCTCTCCAACCCCCGCTGGCACACACCTCCTTCCATTCCTGATGCCGGTGTCTCTGCTCTCTATCACCACATGGTCACCTCCTGAAGACCCTCGCTTTCCCTAATACTTAATACTTCTTCACAGTGTTTAATACTTCAATGACTATACTTTTAGGTTTAAGACCTCTACAAGTAAATACATTGTAACGTATAATATCTTCTTTAAGTAAACATGTTGTGACATTTAATACATTCTTCAAGGTGTGCTTTTAATCATACTAGAAATGTTTTTAAACTTCAATTCCTCACTGTGTGCGTGTGTGTGTGTGTGTGTGTGTGTGTGTGTGTGTGTGTGCGTGTGTGCGCGTGCGTGCGTGTTCTAAGGGGGCGGCGCTCTCTCTGCGGCGGCTCGGTGAGGAGAAAACAGCTGTTCAGCTCCGACTGAAACAGCTGGAGGATGACAACCAGCTGCTGCAAACACACTCACAACACACACAGCTGGAGCTCACACACACTGTGGACTTGCTGAGCAGGTACACACACACCCACACACACACACACCCACACACAGATAAAACATAGATAAAACAGTGTGTGTGTGTGTGTGTGTCACAGGGAGCGGGAGGTGTCGTCCTCACTGCATCTCCGGTTGGAGGAGGTGCAGAGAGAGAAGGAACGTCTGAGGAGGGAGAGAGACAGACAGGAGGAGAGAGACAGACAGCTGGAGACAGAAACACTCAGACGGTATGAATAATATTCTATATATTGTTTATATTTCATGACATATCTGATTTAAAACAGTTCATCGTTGTCTCAGAGTAAAGGCTGAAGCGATGGAGAAGCTCCAGCTGACGGAGACAGAGACTCTTCAGAGGATGGAGATCTTCTCTCTGAAGGTGATCACTGGTCTTCTTCTCCTCCATCATTCATTCACTCATTCATTAAGAGAGAGGCAAAGTCAGCAGCTCCTCCTCTCCTCTAGGGGGCGCTGGAGAGGCAGCAGCTGGACACCCAGAGAGCAGGAGAAGAAGCAGCTGATGCCAGAGACGCTCTGCAGAAGGTACAGCTGATGATGACGTCTTTATCTGAACATGTTAGAACCAATCAGTGAAGGTCAGAGGTCATCTGTGTTAATGTCTCCACATGAACATGTCTCCTCCTTGTGTCTCCTTCTCGTGTCTCCTCCCTGTGTCTCTCCCCCCGTGTCTCTCCCCCTTCAGTCCAGAGACAGAGTGTTGTGTCTCTCGTCCTCTGAGTGTGTGTTGAGGAGGGAGGTGGAGGAAGGACGTGACTCTTTGGACAAGATGGCCACCCTGAACTGGTCTTTGGCGTTGGACAAGAAGGAGCTGAGCAAACAGCTGCTGAAGGTACCGATTCTGTCTTCACCTGTCTTCACCTGTCTTCACCTGTCTTCACCTGTCTTCACCTGTCTTCACCTGTCCTCACCTGTCTTCACCTGTCTTCACCTGTCCTCACCTGTCTTCACCTGTCCTCACCTGTGTGTTTGCAGCTGGAGTGTGAGCTGTCTGACAGCCAATCACAGCTGCAGACAGTGAGGTCAGAGGTCACCTGTCTGCAGAGAGAGGTGAGAACCCTGAACCTGGACTCCAGCCAGCTCAGGTGAGTTTGTTTACATATAAACATTGAATCTGGATTGTAAATATGAATAGTATATATTGATAACATTGATCTCTGGTGTTGTCCAGAGCTCAGAGGGAGGAGGAGGTCGATGTCCTCTGTCAACTCAGAGAAGGAGAGAGAGAGATGAAGAGAACTCTGGAGGAGAAGGAGAGACAACTGGTCTCCCTGATGGAGGAGAGAGGGGGGGAGGGAGGTCAGCTGGAGGAGGTAAGGAGGAGGAGGTGACAGTCATGTGACAGCGCTACACCTGGCTGATGCATCATGGGTGTGTGTGTTGTCCTCAGCTGTTCTCCCAGCATGCCTCAG
>NW_022280160.1:381869-395532 GCF_004355925.1 Anarrhichthys ocellatus | reverse complement strand
ACACGTACACACTCACTGAGAGACACACAGTGAGACAGGTACATACTTACTGAGACACACAGTGAGACACGTACACACTCTGAGACTGCGTGTTGTTGTTTGTGTGTTTCAGGTGGAGGCGGAGCGTTGGCGGTTCAGACAGCAGCTGAATGACAGCAGCAGATCTCAGGTGAGGGACGGACGGACAGACGGACAGACGGACAGACGGACATGTGAGTGTGTGTATAAAATGCTGTGCTGTTTGTTCAGGAGCCTGCAGACACTACAGAACAAGAGCGCCTGAGGAGCAGAGTGAGGGAGCTGGAGGACCAGGTGAGAGCACCACAGAAGAAGAGTGTCAGGTGTTTTTTTTTTTTTTGTCAGGTGGGTGCTGATGATGTCACCGTGTCTCCTCCCTCTCAGGTGACTCAGCTCCATCTCTCATGGGCCGCCGACCAGCAGCAGAGGGCGGAGTTTATCCAGCAGTCCTCCAGGAACAGCCAATGGCTGATCTCTCTGAGACACGACCTCACTGATTCGCTGGCCGAGGTCACGCGCCGTCCAATCCCGTCCGTCCTGGAGTCTGAGACGCAGCGATTGGACCGCAGCCTGAGGGAGGAGGAGCTTAGGTTGTCCCTCAGCCAATCGTAACGCCTGAATCCTAAAAACAATGAGTCTTCAGTGTTTCTCCGGACCAAATGAACAGAACTCTGAGATTCACAGAATATATAAATAATACATTTTGATATTGTAGTTTTATACAAAGTACCTCCAGCAGGAGGGTTTGTCCAGAGGGACCCTGAACTCCTCGCGACTCATTTGAGTTTACGCACTTTTTAAAAGTCGCAACAAACGTTGATCAGTTATTAAAATGATTAAAGTAATGAGCCAGTTTAAAGGTCAATGAGTGAGTTACTGTGTTGTATTTCTATTCTGTTTTGACACACTACGTTTCCCATAATCCTCCAGTCCAGCTCATGTGAAGGTCAGAGGTCAGCTGTGTGTTTTATATGAAGCTCAATTAAAAAAAAGTGTTCATCAGGAGCTTCTACTTGTCTCTGTTGTGATGCTCTGAGCCGCCTGCAGGAGGCGCTGACGGCTCTCTAACTGGATCCTCCCATGGAAATACTCGGGTAAAATACTTCTACTTCAATACGTGTACTTCGTGTACTTTGTTCAGACTGAATACTGCAAAGTTAATCTGTGATGAGGTGTTTGAATGTGTCTCTCTTTGTTTCTGGACGACAGACGTCTGTCATTCAGCACACTGATAATCTACTGGAAGCTATTTCTAACAACTCTCCCCCTTTCTCTCTCTCTCCCTCTTTCTCTCTCCTTTCTCTTTCTTTTGCTCTCACCTCTCTTTCTCTCCCTCTTTATTTCTCTCGCTCGCTCGCTCGCTCTCTCTCTCCCTCTTGCTCGCTCTCTCTCTCTTGCTCGCTCTCTCTCTCTGAGTCTCTCGGCTGACTTCTCTCCACAGTGTCGGCAGGGTAACGTCCTGATCTCCATGAACGTGTCTCAGGTACTGTTTACTTTATGTATTTATGTATAAATATATCACAAACTTTAAAGAGGAGTAAATGTGTTCAAAGTGAATTAAATAAATGGTGAAAACATTTTACAACCCGTCAGCACTTTTTGTTTCTCAGTGAAACAAAAAACAACAAATATTTATATATAAATGTATATATTTATATAGAAGCTGAATAGTAGTTGAAAGATAGTTGATATTTTATAATTTTGTGTAAAGAACAGGCAGCGTTATCAGTTACTTTACATTAATTTTATTTAAATGTTCCTGCTTCTCTTAAAGGATTGTTTCTAATATTGTTAACATTATAAACATAAATAAGAACAGAACACTTTTAATCATTTACTGATGAACTAGTATTTCAAACTTTTGGGTGGTCAGTCACTTATTAATAACTTATTAATCATAACTAACATTTATAACAGTATTACTACCAAACGCAATAATCACTGGACAGAGATGTTATAGATAATATAAATAGATTTATAATGAATGTCTCTTAACTGGTCTATGATGGATTAATAACTCATTTATGACTCATTTATAACGCGTTAATAACTCATTTACGAAGCATTAACTCATTTATGAAGCATTTATAACTCATTTATAACGTGTTAATAACTCATTTACGAAGCATTAACTCATTTATGAAGCATTGATAACTCATTTATGAAGCGTTAATAACTCATTTATGAAGCGTTAATAACTCATTTATGACGCGTTAATAACTCATTTATGATGCGTTAACTCATTTATGACGAGTTAATAACTTATTTATAACACCTTAATAACTCATGTATGGTGCATTAATAACTCATTTATGGTGCATTAATAACTCATTTATGACGCGTTAAGTCATTTATGACGCGTTAAGTCATTTATGACGTGAGTTAACTCATTTATGGTGCGTTAACTCATTTATGGTGCATTAATAACAAATTTATGACACGTTAATAACTAATAACTAGCAATGAAAATAATCAGTTCTATTTACAATATATTCACCTTTTTACCTTCATGACTGAAGGAGCTGAAGCTGCTAAACCTTATTTCACTAAAAATATGTAAGATAGTCAACAAGGAGAGACACATAATTATTTAAACTATTTTGAAGTGTTCCATGAATTATACATATGTTTGTGTTTTTTTAAAGATAATTGATCAAGCATAAGACAGTGAAAATATGTAATTATTAAGACTACAAAACCAAAACTGTCCTCAGTGTCTCTCGCTAAAGCCACGATTCCTGTGTGTTTGGTACCAGAATGTTTTCACACCAACAACTGGTCTCACTTTCTAAAAAGAGATGCTGATAAAACACATCAGCTAAGATTACATTACATCTGGAACATAGCTAATTTAGCTAGCTAGCTAGATGGTGGGAGACGTATTCAGATCTTTAATTACTGCAGTTTAAGAACTTAAAGACACTTTTAAAGCCAGCGTCAACGTGGAATAAAACTAAGTTAGGTAGCTAGATAACTCATAGGACCCCACTTTAGAACATCACTACTGTCCCTTTAACTGTGATCAGTATTTTAAGAGAGTACTTTAAAACAACTTGTTCATGACATTCATTTCCTTCAACATGACATTATATTTAGAGACTCCTGCTGTGAAGTCTCTTCATGACTAACTGCTGCGAGGTCACATCCAGACCAGGATCAGGTTTCATCTAAATCTGGTTCAGGCTCTTTAGCCATTGAGCTAATGTTAGCTAAAGTTATCGTGTCATAGAGTCATAGGATAACTGTCAGGAGGTTGAAGTGATGGGACATGTGTGTTAAAGGAGTCATAAAGTCAGGACACTAAAGAACAGGAACCTCCCAATCATCTCACTGTTGATTCATTTATGTTCTCCGTGTTCTGTAGGACACTAAAGAACAGGAACCTCCCAACAACACCAGCACCAGAACCTGCGTTTTCAATGGGAACCAGACTCGACAAACTGGTTCAGGGACTGTGAAACTTCAAGATGACTTTAAACATTTAAAGAGACGCAGAAGAAGAAGAGAGAACTTCATCTTCTTTGTTGATGACGGCCGGAGAGGCCGAGGAGACGGGAAGGATGGCTGGAGGAGAAGGGAACATGAAGCTTCCTCGCTCTGTCACCACTCTGAGTACCATCGCCATCCAGGCCGGCCAATCGCTGATCGTTGTCTCTGTACTCAAGGTTTGTCTGAGGGACGGTTCCTTATAGGACGTGATGGTGGGAGACGTATTCAGATCACATCTATTGTTTTACAACCCACTTTTGATGAAACCAAAACCACTTCTGTTCATCAGACATTAGACATTAGACAAGAATTAGCTCGTTAGCTAGCGTACCCCGCAGGCCCTGCCGCTGGCAGACGGTGTTGACCAGGAGGAGAGCAGGCGGGAGCTCTGGAGACGGACAGCTGGCTAGTGAGCGAACTAGCGTGTCCATCTCTAGAGCTGGCTAGCTAGTGAGCTAACTAGCGTGTCCATCTCTAGAGCTGGCTAGCTAGTGAGCTAACTATCGTGTCCATCTCTAGAGCTGGCTAGCTAGTGAGCTAACTATCGTGTCCATCTCTAGAGCTGGCTAGCTAGTGAGCGAACTAGCGTGTCCATCTCTAGAGCTGGCTAGCTAGTGAGCTAACTATCGTGTCCATCTCTAGAGCTGGCTAGCTAGTGAGCGAACTAGCGTGTCCATCTCTAGATCTGGCTAGCTAGTGAGCGAACTAGCGTGTCCATCTCTAGATCTGGCTAGCTAGTGAGCGAACTAGCGTGTCCATCTCTAGAGCTGGCTAGCTAGTGAGCTAACTAGCGTGTCCATCTCTAGAGCTGGCTAGCTAGTGAGCGAACTATCGTGTCCATCTCTAGAGCTGGCTAGCTAGTGAGCTAACTAGCGTGTCCATCTCTAGAGCTGGCTAGCTAGTGAGCTAACTAGCGTGTCCATGTCTGGAGCTGGCTAGCTAGTGAGCCAACTAGCGTGTCCATCTATAGATCTGGCTAGCTAGTGAGCTAACTAGCGTGTCCATCTCTAGAGCTGGCTAGCTAGTGAGCTAAATAGCTACTTAGCTTGTCAAACTTCACCAGGAGGGAGACACTCTTCAGGGTCAAGTCTTGAAACTGTGTTTGTTCCTTTGGAGGCTTCAGGAGATCTGAGGTCAGTCGCTGTTATGTTCACGTGCTGTTTGTTTCCTGTTATAGAACTGTGTGTGCGCGCGTGCGTGCGTGAGTTTAGGAGCTATTAGTCGTTTTTAAAGTGTGTGTTTGTGTGGTCACGCGTCACGTTGTGTCTTTTTCGGTCGACATGCCAGAGATACTGTATCATCCTGAGGAATGTAACACACACACGCACACACACACATCTGCTTCTGACCTGAAGCCGTCAACATGTCGCAGTGTGGAGAACAAAATAATATTCACAGTTTAATGTGACAACAAACTAGTTAACTGACTCCAACCAGATTCATTATTATTGTTATTAATAATAAGAATATTTTATTATTAATACTAATAGTATAAATAAATATTATTATTATTGATATTATTAATAATAATAATCATAATTTACATAACAAACATTTGATGAACTTCTAAAGTTGTGTGTGTACACAGAGTGGGTCTCTGGTCCGCCTCCAGCTGGTCCAGGTTCATCCAGGTCTCTGTGAGGTCGGATCGAACCAGAGAGAAAACCAGACTCTGATCCAGGAACAAGAGCAGCTGATGGAGAAGCTCAAGGTACAAACGGAAGACGGAAAGAGTAGATACAGCAGACACACCGGACACACCGAGTACGCCAATCAGACCAGACACAGCCATGCTGCATGCTACAGTCTGTTCTTGTTGTTCCAGAAACATGAGGGGGAGGTTCTGGCTGTGGTGGAAAAGAACCAACAGACAGAGCAGCTGAGGAGGACGAGGGGGAGGGATGAAGGGCTGATGGAGCACAAGAGGACGAAGAAGCAGGAGGAAGAGGAGGAATTGCACAAGGCCATGGTGGCGTCTCTGACTGAAGGATGGTCGCTGCTCCTCCGCCTGCTGCAGAGACGACAGGAAGTCTTGATGCTGGCTAAAGACTTCTACAGCCGAGCTGAGGAGGTAGGAAGCTTCTAGAAACATGGACGATGTTAGGAAACGACTTCATTCACAACCTTCCTGATCCCATTCCTGCTCCCCAGAGGATAACCCCAGCACACAGTCGTAGCCCTGCTGTATAGTGTGGTTCAGTTCTGATTCATATTTGTAGTAATTGATTATAATTTGTGGTTCAAGAAGAGGAATTTATTTCAGCCTCACGTTCCTCAGGCGGTGCAGGCATCCGTTTTATTAGAAACACCTGCTGCAGCCTTTATTTAAACCGGTCCCAACAAAGAGCTTTGTGCTTCTATTTTAGTCTGTGAACCAGAGACGTGTCCTCCTGTGTCCTCCATCATTAAATATGAGATGTCACCTGACCAATGTTTATATTTCACTTCCTGTTTTACTTCCACACTTTGAACACATCTGAGAAACCACCAACACCTGTTTGTTAACATCTCTCTCTCTGTCTGTCTGTCTATCTATCAATCTGTCTCTCTCTCTGTCTGTCCATCTGTCTCTCTCTCTGTCTGTCCATCTGTCTCTCTCTCTCTGTCTGTCTGTCTCTCTCTCTCTATCTGTCTGTCTGTCTCTCTCTCTCTGTCCGTCTGTCTCTCTCTCTCTGTCTCTCTCTCTCTGTTTGTCTGTCTATCTATCGATCTCTCTGTCTGTCTCCAGTTTTCTGTCTGTCTGGACAGGGTGGAGGATCTACAGTTCAAACCAGACAGACGGACGGAGGTTCAGCTCTCATACAACGTTCTGAGGAGAGGTAACCAGTCATAGTATTATTCGTAGTGTCAGTAGTATTTATGCTATATATATGCATGACTGACTTAACCCAAGTCAGAAATAAGTGCTAATAAAAGGTATATTACTGCAGCTTGTTTACTGTTGCTGCTTGGAGCGCCATCTTGGATTTTAAGGTTGGGGTTTCTGCACTTTCATCGTAGTTAGCATCATTAGCATCGTTAGCTGTTAGCCGCTGGCTAAGGAGTCGCCATGTTGAAAACAAAAAGGTAGATCAGCTGTAGATAAACCGGTTTAAACGTTAGATAAATTGGTTTAAACGTTAGATCCTTAGATAAACCGGTTTAAACTTTAGACAAACGGGTTTAAGCTTTAGATGAACTGGTTTGTTGTAGGTTCTAATGTGGTGATAAGTTATTATTAGTTATAATCTTCATCGTTGTTTCGTTGTGTTTTGATTCCAGATCTTCTGGGAAAATCTCTGCAGGTTTTAACCAGCAGTAGCGTTCTGCTGCAGAAACTCAGACAGCTGAAGAGGACCGAGGACCTCCAGAGGAGAGGAGGAGGACTGCAGGAGGAGGAGGTGAATGCCATATGTTTATAGAAGTAAAGCTGCAGTCTTCATGCATCTAGAGGCTACTTCACTGACAGTCAGGTATTTACAGTACCTGTCTGTTTGATTGACTGGATTGTGTGGATTGATGCCGATGCTGCGTCTTCTTCCCAGAGTTCCCAGTGCAGCAGGGGGGTGGCTCTGAGGCTGGAGGATCTGGTGGAGGCGCTGCAGGACCGGAGGAGGACGGCGGACCAGGCCATTAGGCTGCAGTTCCAACAGGCGGAGAACGGCATCATGGTCCGTAAGAAGGAACACGAGGTACAGACAGACGTCCATTAGGTTACATCGTGATGCCTTCAGGCTCTGCTCAGTTACATCGTGATGCCTTCAGGCTCTGCTCAGTTACATCGTGATGCCTTCAGGCTCTGCTCAGTTACATTGTGATGCCTTCAGGCTCTGCTCAGTTACATCGTGATGCCTTCAGACTCTGCTCAGTTACATCGTGATGCCTTCAGGCTCTGCTCAGTTACATCGTGATGCCTTCAGGCTCTGCTCAGTGAAAATGAGTATCAATAACATTATCATGTAATCTGTCAAATGTAGTGTTGGTGATAAACTTGAATGAATCCAGTAGTTTGAAGGCAATGTTTATGAATATAAAATAGATATTCATGTTGAGTTTTAGTACTTTTACTTCAGGAAGTACTTCCTCCATCAGTAAGACAGGAAGTAATATTTATACCAGTTTTACTGCAGTACTCAATGAAATACTTTGTCCTCACTACAGGACTGGAAGATCCTGGACCAGGACCTGCAATCTAGATCCACATCAGCAGAGAATGCAGACCTGGAGTCAGAATCCAGAACAGAACGAACCAGAGACCTTCAGCCTGGATCCAGATCGGACCAGACACAGGGATCCGGATCAGATGAGAGGCCTGGATCCAGAACAGAACGAACCAGAGACGTGGCTCCTGGATCAAAATCAAAGGAGACCAGTAACTTCGAGTCAGGTTCCAAATTATATCTGAAACCTGAATCCGGATCAGAACTGCAGCCTGGATCCAGATCAGAACTGCAGCCTGGATCCAGATCAAAGGAGAACAAAATGTTCGAGTCAAGATTAGAGTTGAAGTCTGGATCACCAGAGGCCACCAAAAACCTGCAGTCTGGATGTAAATTAAACCTGATGGTTGATTCTAGACCAGACCTCAAGTCAGATTCTGGATCAGAGGAGACCAGAGACCTGAAGCCTGGATCCAGATCAGAGGAGACCAGAGAGCTCCAGTCAGGATTAAAACCAGGCATGCAGATAGGATCCAGATTAGAACTGGACCCTGCATCTAGATCAGGCCTGAATTCAGATTCTAGATCAGAGGAGACCAGAGACCTGCAGCCTGGATCCAGATTAGACCAGATGCCAGGACCAGGATCAGACATGTACCCTAGATTTGGGTTAGATGTGCAGCCTGAATCCGGATCAGAGGAGACCAGAGACCAGCGGTCTGGATCCAGGTCAGATCTCTGTGATCCAGCTCATGATGAAGACAGGAAACATCAGTGTTTATCATCATGACTGTCTTCTTCTTCTTCTTCTGTGGTGTAGTGTGCAGGCAGCAGGGCAGCAGAGCATGCTGGGAAAGGAGAATCCTGGTGGAGAAGGCCATGCCCACCAAACGCTCCCGACCAATTGGAGGCTCCAGCTGCTGTCGTCATGTGAACACCTGGTGGACAAGGTGACTCCTCCCTCTTACTGTCAAACTACGGCTGCGGACCAAACTACGGCCGCTGATGGTTGTTCAAAGGCCTGCAGAGAATTTAATTCAATAAACTATAATATATTTAATAAATGAACATTTCACATCTTATTTAAACGATGTCGACTGAATGTTTCGACTCAGAAACAAATATTTAACCTTTTCTGTCTCTTTCAACCTACACAGAACATTCTAATATAGTTTATATTTATCTATTTATTAAATTATATTTAGTTTCAGAAAAACTTTGTGTGTGTGCGTGTGCGTGTGTGCGCGTCATAGATCAGCAGCTGGCTGCAGCAGAGCAGCAGTTTGTTGTCTATCAGCTCTGAAGCAGGACGGCAACTTTCTGAAGCCGAACACACTCTGAACACACACCTGCAGCTACGTACACAAGCTGAGGCACACACACACACACACACACACTCACTCTATTTCTTTATAACATAACATTTGTGTGAAGGTTTCAGTGTTTGTTTGTCTCCAGTCTGCAGGTCAGGATGCAGAGAACATGAAGCAGATCCTGGATCAGATCAGAGCTCTGCACACCAGCGAGACCAGGTCCCAGCCTCCCAGTGAGACCAGCAGACAGCTGTCCCCTCTGAAGGCCCTGACGGAGCAGCTGAAGAGAGGCGGAGCGGGTTCACGGACCAGAACTCGGCTCGATCCTCCAGCTGCCGACCTGACCGGTCCACCGAGTCCTGAATTCTCCGTTCGAGTTGATCTGGTCTTGAAGGAGCTACAGAGTCGGAACAGGAGGATCGACTCAAACCTGCAGCTGCTGCAACCCTTCGTCTCTTTTCTCCGGACCGCCCAGCAGGTCAGGGTCTCCTCTGGTGTCCTCAGTCCACTGGATCCAGGTCTTTCTAACCGGCAAGACCCAGATCATATGCAGCTCTTTTCTTCGTTTCCCTGCACACTAAAAATCCCTGAGTCCTTTAAGCTGAACCGATGATTATTAGTGTATTTGTGCGGGGCTGTGCAGGGCTGCACGGGGCGACCTGTGACTAAGTGGAGCGCAGGGCCGTGCTTCAATCAGAGGGTCGGCGGTTCGATCCCCGGCTCCGCTAGTCGCATGTCGATGTGTCCTTGAGCAAGACACTTAACCCCAAAATTGCTCCTTTAGCTGTGCCTACGGTGTGATAGAATCTGAATTGTAAGTCGCTTTGGATAAAAGCGTCTGCTAAATGACTGTAATGTAATGGTGTGGTTGCCAACACCTCACAGCTGAACTGTGTGGAGTTGCATGTTCTCCCCGTGTCAGCGTGGGTTTCCTCCCACAGTCCAAAGACCTGCAGCTCGGGTTAATTGAAGACTCTAAATTGGCCGTAGGTGTGAAAATGTGTGAATAACTGCCTGTCTTCCTTTGGCAGTCTGGAGACCCGACCAAAGTATTGGACATTGTCTTCCTTTGACCTCTGACCCATACGTTTGCTCTGTGGAGACCTGTTGAGTCCGTCAGAGGAGTGATGAACTGTGCTGTTAGCTGATGGTGCTGCTGTTCTTCAGGTGGAGGAGGAGATGGAAGAACTCATGGAGATCTACAGGAAGAGATCGGAGGAAGAGGAAGCAGGTAGTTCCAGGAAGAGGAAGAAGAAGCAGCTGGACGCCTGCTGGCAGGAAACGCTACAGAAGATCCTCACCTGTCAGGAACTGGGAGCCAACTGCGTCCAGACTGTCGCAACGGTAACCAGTCAGCCGTCGAGGGTTCAGATGAGAAGTCATACATCTGTACGAGAAGGTTCCGTGAACCATAAAGAAGAGTTCAGTTAGACGTTCTTTTATGTGTTGTGTCAGGTGTCGGGAGCGTTGAACCCGCAGTCGCTGGTGTCGGCGGTGCAGCAGACGGTGGAGCGACTCGGCAGAACCAAACAGGAAGTGAACGAGCTGCGGAGTCACCAACAAATCCAGATCCAGCAGCACCAGTACTGCAGGAAATACCAGGAGAGACTGGACAAGGTAGGAACTACTCTGGTGGTGCTGAATCTGATACTGCAGAGTCATTGTACCCGGGTACCAGAATGCTTTGTGTTTCCAGACCCTGCAGGACTTGAACTGCGTCTCTGAGATGCTGGACTCCTGCACTCTGATAGATCTGGGTTCAGACCTGGAGACCTCCAGGCTGCTGGAGCACTACAGCCAGGCCAGACCACATTTTACCGTAAGTCTTTGAACAGCTGGGACATTATTGGGACTTTTTCATCATGAGGACTGTTGCTAGGACTTTTGGACCATTGCGACTTTTTATCTGTAGGGACTGTTGGGTCCTTGGAACCAGCGGGACAGCTGGACTGTTGGGTCCGTTGGACTGTTGGGACCATTGAGTCTTTTGGACTACTGGAAGTGTAATCACAGGAGTCCCTGGTGTTCCAATGGTCCAGAACCAGTACCATCGGGCCTCCTGGGACAGCTGTGATTGTTGGACTGTGGTTACAGCTAGAATTTGGGACCCTTGGGATTGTGACATTAAGGACTACTGGGTCTTTAGGACTGTGGGGACTCCTAAGACTTTAGCACATGTAGGAATCTACGAGACCACTAGGTCTTCTGAAGTCCATGGACTACTTGTAGGGACTACAAGAACGTTTCTGTTTCAGCATCAGACATGCTCTCTTTCCTTCTCCAGCGCCTCGACGCCGAGGTGGAGTTCATGGGGAAGAGCTGGGAGACTCTGAGCGGCGTCCAGGACCGGCTGGAGGTGGAGGAGTCGAAGGGAGTGAAGGAGGAGGATCTGTCCAAGCTGCTGAAGCTCCAGGAGAAAGTGAAGAACAAGATCCATCAGAGCGAGTCCATCCTGGACCTGAGCAGCAGCTTCCACCTCACAGCCAAACAGGTCAGCTGTTCTGCTGAGGAGCGTCAGAGAGAAACATGTTTAACAGCCGTTAATCTGAATTCATTTAAGTGTATTTCACATTCACTATCTGTTCTGTTGCATCGTGTTCGTCATTAACGCCACTGAAATAAAATGATGAACAACCCTGAGAGCAAAAAATATAATATAATATAAATATAAAGAAACTAGCTGGCTAACGAGTTAGCGGTTAGCTCACCGGCTGCAGCAGTTTTCAAACTAGCCATGTGAGTTGTCACTACAGTCCTGAGACCACACCCACCTGTCACTCAAAGAGGCCACGCCAGTAATCATATCTACCTTTAAGACTAAATTCAAACAGGTGAGTTGTACAAACGGTTTTCATGAACCATCATATTCCATCACCACGGGAGTTCTCCTTCATCCTGGTCGGTGTCTACAGCCTCAGGCCTGTGTGAGTGAGGCCCTCAACACCTGCTGAGCAGATCACCAACACGGAGCACAAACACCCAGACTCCCTGCTCATTGTTCTTGGGGACTTCAACAGAGCAAACCTCAGCAAAGAACTGCCTAAATATAGACAGCATATAAAGTGTAGCACTAGGAACAGAAACACACTGGACCACTGCTCCACTGTAATGAAGGACGCATCTCACTCAGTCCCCCATGCAGCTCTGGGACTCTCTGATCACTGTCTGGTCCATCTCCTCCCGACCTGCAGGCAGAAACTAAAATCTGCAAAGGATGAGGTGAAGACTGAGGAGATGGACCAACGAGGCAAAGCTGGAGCTACAGTCCTGCACGTGCACGCCTTTCTCGGGATGATCTGTCGTCCTCTCTGTCGCCTCTCCAGCCGGTGTCTCCGTCTGGCATTTTCCCTCTCGCGCCTCCGTCACTACTCGTGTTTATATGGGAGAGGAGACACGATTAAAGATCGGCTTCAGCTGCGGCTCATTAAGCCTCTACCCGGCACCGTTCCCTGAACCCCCCCCCCCCCCCCCCCCTCTGTCCACTCTGCAGCAGCGCTCAACCACCACAGCCATTAATCCCAGCACTAGTTTATACCTACATCTGTTCTGTTTTCTTGTTTATTGCGTACGCAAACATGGACAGTAAAGCTGATTCTGATTCTGATATTATTTAAAGAGAATAAAACTGTTTTTAGTTTCAGGCTGTAAAGTTGATTTTAACATGGAGGTCTATGAGGATCGGCTCTTTAGGAGCCTCTAGTGGACATTTGAGGAAGTTCTGTTCTGATTGTGATCGACAGATTAGTTTAAAGAGAAAAACAATAATTTATCGTTCCAATAAAAACCCGTCCTGACTCCACACCGTCATATACTGTTATATATACGTGAGTCTGACTGTTGGACGCAGTAAAAGTATTCATTACTAGTGTGCGTGTTGTTGTCTGTGAGTCCAGCTGGAGGCGCTGCTCCAGTCGGACCCTGGAACTGGTCCCGCTGATCCGTGTGGATCCAGTGAGGCTGATCAGAGTGGACTCAGAGAGAAACAGATCCAGAGTCTGTTGGAAACGGCTTCAACACTGAGGACAGAAATCTGCTCCGCTGTCGCCATCAGTGTGAGTACTTTTACTGCAGTACTATACTGAAGTACCACAAGGAGCTCCTGTACTTCAGTATTTACTCTGTGTACATCTCAGAGCTAATAGTACTTTTTACTACATTCATCAGATTCATGTCTCAGATCAGAGACCAGTACTTTAGATACTTGACACCAGTACAACTTGTGTACTTTTACTGCTGATGAAGGATTATACTTTCACTATATGAAGATGATAATACTTGTGTACTTTTACTGTAGATACTTTAACTATATTTTACCAATAATACTTCTGTATTTGTCCATAAAGTAATACTTTGAATGCAGGACTTGTACTTGTACTCCTTGTCGTACATTGCTGTACTTGTAGTAGTAGTACAGGATCTGAGTACTTTGTGTACCTGTAGGGTTGGACATGTTTCAGAGTGGTGCAGCTGGAGACTCGACTCGTCTCTCTGGACTCTCTTTGTGTCTCGTCTCTGAATGAAGTGACTCGTCGGGAGGACGAGCTGCTGACCCACCTCCTCAACGATGACATCACCCAGGTGAGGGGACGGGAGACAGGTGACAAGACACGGGAGACAGGAGACAAGACACGGGAGACAGCAGACGGGTAGACGGGAGACAGGTGACAAGAGATGGGAGACAGGTGACAAGACACGGGAGACAGG
>NW_022280160.1:339674-356869 GCF_004355925.1 Anarrhichthys ocellatus | reverse complement strand
TGTTATTGTTCTGACTGTTCTATTGTTATTATTCTGACTGTTCTGTTGTTATTATTCTGACTGTTTTTATTGTTCTGACTGTTCTATTGTTATTATTCTGACTGTTCTGTTTATTATTCTGACTGTTCTGTTTTTAACTATTTGTTTCAGATCATGTTTTGTATGTATTATGTTTTGTCCTTTCTATGGACTCCAGGAAGATTAGCGGCTGCGAAGGCGTCAGCTAATGGGGATCCAGTTAATAAACAATAAACAATAAATGTTAGCTAGTAACGGCTAACATTAGCCGTTACTAGCTAATGATAGCTGACAGACAACAGTTCACACAAAGCAGGTAAGAAGAGTTATTACTACAAATATATTAAAATATTTTATTTGACGTTCAACTATCAACTTTATGTAGTTAAAGTATCAGTAGTACAAGTACACAAGTATCAGGTTTATGTAGTTAAATTATCAGTAGTATGTACTAATACCACGTTGTAAAAATACTCTGTTACAGTAAAGGTACTAATACCAAACTGTAAAATACTATGTTACAGTAGAAGTACTAATACTACACTATATAAATACTGTGTTACAGCAGAAGTACTAATACTACACTATATAAATACTGTGTTACAGTAGAAGTACGAATACTACACTATATAAATACTATGTTACAGTAGAAGTACTAATACTACACTATATAAATACTGTGTTACAGTAGAAGTACTAATACTACACTATATAAATACTATGTTACAGTAGAAGTACTAATACTACACTATATAAATACTGTGTTACAGTAGAAGTACTAATACTACACTATATAAATACTATGGTACATTAGAAGTACTAAATCTCTCTGTTAAAGGTGTGAGTTGGGTAAAATGGCTCCCCCGACCTCCCATGATGCCTTGCACCCCGACCAATGGCAGCCCTGTCCCGTATGATGTCACGGCGGTATAAAGCCCCCCCGCCCGGCTCCAGGCTCTGTCTCAGCGTTCCCAGCCTGGATGCCTCGGCTGGTGGAACTGCTGTCAGGAGAAAAAACAAAACTACAGCGTCAACTGTAGTTTTGTTTTTTTGGTGGATCGGGTCTTTGGAGGTTCAGGTTCTGGATTTTGGGAACTAAACTTTGTGGATAAAGAGACTTTTGTGTGAGAGAAGAACCCGACGGCATCCTTGTGCAGACAAGTAAGTGTTTAAAGTAGATAGATGAGCAGCAGTCTCTCTCACCAGACTCCATTCATTTTGTGTTTCTTTTAAGAAACTACAGCCGACACATTGAGACGGGATTCTGCTGCTTCCCCCCCACTGAAGGTTATAACGGGACGTCCCAGAATAGACCTGATAGCATCAGACTGGACCCCCTCAGCCGGCTGATGGCTTTTTAAGGGAATCAGCAGCACAGATATCAGTTGCTCCTCCAGCTATGTGCCACATGGTGGCTGTCAATCAAACCGTGTGTGTGGGTGGGTGGGGGGGTATTTATAGAGCTGGTGTCCTGTGTTAGATAAACCAAGTGTCTCACTTCACTGGAGCTTTTATTTTGGAGGAGAGGGAACAGCTGTTGGTTTGTTATTTTTAGGTTTTAGTGGAGTCAACCTGCAGCTGTTGTCTTATTTTGAAGGATTTCACTTTTATTTTGAATGTTTCATCCTGCTGCCTCTTAATATCACGACGACAATTCAATCTTCTATTTATAGAGAAATATATTTATTCATATTTGTGCATTTGATGGACATTAGACTCAACAGACATCATTCAGTGTTTCAGTTATTTTATTATTACAAAGTCTTTAAAACATGCTGGCTTTACTTTCAAAAATCATTTAAAACGTTACTAAAACTAATCTTCAAAGTAAAAAGTACAATATTTACAATGTTCCATTATTCATGTTGAAGTATGAAGTAGCAGAGAGTAGAAGTACTCGGGGAAAGTAAAAGTACCTCTCTGACTTTAAGAAGATGTTGAACAGATCTGATCTGATGAGGCGTTCAGGGACCCTCAGAAACCAGACTACTCCTCTGAAACCTCAAACCATCATGAGAACGGGACTCTTTAAGTTAAAGAGACATAAATCTGATTCTATATTAAACTAGACGATCTAAAAGATCACATCTGTAACTTAGACACTCTAAATGAATCTTAATGAATCTCTCACACACACACACACAGACTCACACACACACAGAGACACACACACACACACACACACACACACACATACACACACACAGAGACACACACACAGACACACACAGACTCACACACACACACACACATACACCCACCCAGAGACACACACACACATACACCCACCCACGCACACACACACATACAGCCACACACACATACACACACACACACACACACACACACACACACACACACAAACACACACACACACACACACACACACACAAACACAAACACACACACACCTTTATCTGAGTCAAAGGCAATACATATTTTTATGGGATTAAATGTAAAATCTCATTTCAAAAAGTATTTGACTTTACTTTTAATTCACACATTAATTTGTAATAATCAATAATTCCTTTAATAGTTTGAGTTTTAGGGATTTTAAATCAAATTATAAATGTTCATGTACTTTTAATAAATAAATGGATTGTGATATTTTAAGGCTTTTCTTAACGGATTATTAACGTGTAAAGAAAACTTTAAATGTACAAAATGTAATTTTATGGATTCACTTGATATTTGTATATTTATGAGTATTTAATTTAAGGGGCACAAAGTTCCGTCACTGTTCCACCTTATTTCAATGTTTTGATGTTAATCTATAAAAGAACAGATCATCACATGTTTACACATTTTATCTCCAGTTTAAGGAAAGAAACTTTAAATTGACTAAAAAGTGTGAGAAACATCTCTGAAGTTCCACCTTAAAAAGCAGATTCAGTTCTCATGTATTTATTTATTCATATTTTACAGTTTGAAACAGGAACCAGAGCATGTTTGACTTTTAATAATTAATAAGCAATTACATTTATGATGATTGACTAATTGATTATTTAATTGTAATAAATATATGAAGGATAACAACAGAACATTAGAACATAAAAACTGTACGATAATAAACATCATAAAGTTTAAACAAACAAAACAACAAACAAATTACTATTATTAATTAATTTAAAAAGATAAACATAAACAAGTTGTAATAACAAACTTCTTGACTTTGAGTTCAGAGTTTTCAGATGTTCTGACCAATCAGAGGTGTTTTATTACCTTTAATAACCAGGAAGTGACCATGTCTAGACCAGAACCTGGAGGATCCCAGGACCATTAGGGCCAATTAGGAAATAAACAGGGACAACCAGAGACAACCATGTCCAATCAGTGAAAACCAGAGACCACCAGGGACAATCAGAAATAAACAGGTCCAACCAGATACAACAGGGTCAATCAGAGACCACCAGGGCCAATCAGAGACAACAAGGTCAACGAGAGACCGCCAGGGACAACCAGAGACAACCAGGGATAGTCAGGGCCAACCAAGGCCAATCATAGACAACCAGGGCCAATGGTAGACAATCAGGACCAATTGTAGACAACCAGGGACAATCAGGGCCAACCAGGGACAATCGTAGACAACCAGGGCCAATCGTAGACAACCAGGGACAATCAGGAACAATCAGGGACAACCAGAGACAACCAGGGACAGTCAGGGACAGTCAGGGCCAATCATAGACAACCAGGGCCAATGGTAGACAATCAGGACCAATCGTAGACAACCAGGGACAATCAGGGCCAACCAGGGACAATCGTAGGCAACCAGGGACAATCGTAGACAACCAGGGTCAATCGTAGACAACCAGGGCCAATCGTAGACAACCAGGGACAATCAGGAACAATCAGGGACAACTAGAGACAATCAGGGACAGTCAGGGTATGAAACAAGTAGCCCTTTGTACTACTCAGTACCCTTGAAGTAGCTCTCAGTTTCATAAAGGTTGGTGACCCCTGGCCGAGAAGCAGTCGTTCCGTCTCTTACGCTCTCTTTCATTCGTTCTCTACTTTTTAAAACTAAAATCCATCAAAGTTACAAGAACTATTTCTAAAAACTATTTTTTTACTTTTAACGAAGAAAAAACTAGATGTTGTCTAAATATCATACAATGTTTGATTTAATGGGGAACTTTAAACGGATTACATCGTAATGGGTTTTCCAGGTGTTTGGGGGGGGAACCACCCGACTCCCCGAGTTGCATTGTGGGTAATGTAGGCTCGAGGTTTTAACGAAGAATGAGTGGAATAAAAAATAAGATCTCTGATTTGTGGAGTACTCCTTTAAATCTAGAGCGATCTGATCAAACAATAATCAATAATAATCACTCATCAGAAATACAGAAACTATAGATACACGTCATGTGTTTTATTTTGAAAGACTGTCTTGTCCTCATGGTGATTCAGTCGAGTCAGTTTCATTATTTTTAAAACGCAGCTCAAAACTGTCGTTAATGTTAATTTATAATATTTTATATATTGATATTTGTAACAAGATCAAAAGGCCTGAACAAGTTTTTTTTCTTTCTCCACCTCGCTCTGTGGTGAATGTGTATTTCCCAGCATGCAACAGTGTGTAGTGTTGGTTATTGCGACGATCTTTGTTTGTTCTTTCAGTAATGATGTAATGTTTTAATGGGATAACTGTGTAAATAAATCCATGTTACACAGTATTATATTTAACAGGCAGGACGACTGAGGGAAAACAACGATGGTATAATTGAAGGAGAAAAGTAAACTTTGTGTTTTATCATCTTTCTTTGTTTGTTTGTCTGCAGGGTGCCGACCAACATGTCAACACAGGCGCCGACGTTCACGCAGCCGCTGCAGAGCGTCGTGGCACTAGAGGGTAGTGCTGCGACATTCGAGGCTCAAGTTAGTGGTAAGAAAGCCTCAAACCTCTGATTTTAACATTTAATACATTTACAGTTATCGTTACTAGAATTCTCTTGTTGTGATGGATCAAATAAATTCAACCACAGTTGCTAATGGTTCTAACAGGTCTGGTTCTTCTCTCCTCTGCAGGTTCTCCGGTTCCTGAGGTGAGCTGGTTTCGTGATGGTCAGGTTCTTTCCGTTGCGGCTTTGCCCGGCATTCAGATCTTGTTCAGCGACGGCCGCGCTGTTCTGAGGATCCCCACCGTGACCGCCGCACACAGCGGAAGGTTTTCTGTCAGAGCCACCAACGGAGCTGGACAAGCCACGAGCACCGCTGAACTCCTCGTTACAGGTGAGACACACAAAACTACCACAAAGATATGTAAAACAACCTCAAAGAGATGTAAAACTACCACAAAGAGATGTAAAACAGTCTCAGAGATGTAAAACTACCACAAAGAGATGTAAAACAACCACAAAGAGATGTAAAACAACCTCAAAGAGATGTAAAACTACCTCAAAGTGATGTAAAACAACCTCAAAGAGATGTAAAACCACAACAAAGAGATGTAAAACCTCAAAGAGATGTAAAACTACCTCAAAGAGACGTAAAACTACCACAAAGAGATGTAAAACAACCACAAAGAGATGTAAAACAACCTCAAAGAGATGTAAAACTACCTCAAAGAGATATAAAACTACCACGCAGAGATGTAAAACTACCACAAAGAGATGTAAAACCACAACAAGGATATGTAAAACAACCTCAAAGAGATGTAAAACTACCACAAAGAGATGTTAAACTACTACGCAGAGATGTAAAACAACCTCAAAGAGATGTAAAACTACAACAAAGAGATGTAAAACAACCTCAAAGAGATGTAAAACTAACTCAAAGAGATATAAAACTACCACGCAGAGATGTAAAACTACCACAAAGAGATGTAAAACTACCACAAAGAGATGTAAAACAATCTCAAAGAGATGTAAAACCACAACAAAGAGATGTAAAACTAACTCAAAGAGATATAAAACTACCACGCAGAGATGTAAAACTACCACAAAGAGATGTAAAACAACCTCAAAGAGATGTAAAACTACCTCAAAGAGATGTAAAACCACAACAAAGAGATGTAAAAGAACCACAACAAAGAGGTGTAAAAGAACCACAACAAAGAGATGTAAAACCACTACAAAGAGATGTAAAAGAACCACAACAAAGAGATGTAAAACTACCACGCAGAGATGTAAAACTACCACAAAGACACTTAAAACAACAAAGACAGTAATACTATCTATTATAAAGTTACCAAAGGAATAATGAAGACAAGATGTTGAAAATGATATAAATGTTAATCTTGTCTACGCTCTTTAGATAAGTCAAAGTTAAACTTCAGTCTGAATCTAAGTTTACCTCTCAGCTGAGGGGGCGTGGCCTGTTACTTAATCAGGTGATAAAACCGATATAGATGCTGCAGCATAACCTCCCTTAAGAGGAATCTCAAGTTGATGAAGAGATTAACAACTTGAACTAGAAAGGATCGCGTGTCTGTTAAAACATCCTCAAATAGTTAAATGATGAAGCAGCTTAAACATGTGAAAGAGGGGTTCATCTTTTATTATACTGGACTCTGGTCTTCTTCTCCTTCTCCTTCTTCTCCCTCTTCTTTCTTCTCCTTCTTCTCCCTTTCCTTCTTCTCCTTCTCCTTCTTCTCCTTCTCCCTCTTCTTTCTTCTCCTTCTTCTCCCTTTCCTTCTTCTCCTTCTCCCTCTTCTTCCTTCTCCTTCTCCTTCTTCTCCGTCTCCCTCTTCTTCCTTCTTCTCCTTCTTCTTCTCCTTCTCCCTCTTCTTCTTCTCCTTATCCCTCTTCTTCTCCTTCTTCTCCCTCTTCTTCCTCCTCCTTCTTCTTCTTCTTCTTCTTCTCATTCTTCTTCCTCTTCTTCCCTCTTCTTCTCCTTCTTCCTTCTCCCTCTCCTTCTTCTCCTTCTCCCTCTCCTTCTTCTTCCTCTTCTTCCCTCTTCTTCTTCTCCTTCTCCCTCTTCTTCCCTCTCCCTCTTCTTCCTTCTTCTCCTTCTTCTCCCTCTTCTTCTTCTCCTTCTTCTTCCTCTTCTTCCCTCTCCTTCTTCTCCTTATCCCTCTTCTTCTCCTTCTTCTCCTTCTCCCTCTTCTTCCTCCTCCTTCTTCTTCTTCTCCTTCTTCTTCCTCTTCTTCCCTCTCCTTCGTCTCCTCCCTCTTCTTCTCCTTCCTTCTCCCTCTCCTTCTTCTTCTTCCTCTTCTTCCCTCTTCTTCTCCTTCTCCCTCTTCTTCCCTCTCCCTCTTCTTCCTTCTCCTTCTTCTTCTTCTCCCTCTTCTTCCCTCTCCTTCTTCTCCTTCTCCCTCTTCTTCTCCTTCTCCCTCTTCTTCCTCCTCCTTCTTCCTCTTCTTCTCCTTCTTCCTTCTCCCTCTCCTTCTTCTCCTTCTCCGTCTCCTTCTTCTTCCCTCTTCTTCTTCTCCCTCTTCTTCCTTCTCCTTCTTCTTCCTCTTCTTCCCTCTCCTTCTTCTTCTCCTTCTCCCTCTTCTTCTCCTTCCCTCCAGCTGAGACGGCGCCCCCTAACTTCCTCCAGAGGCTGCAGAGCTCCACGGTGAGACAAGGCAGCCGGGTGAAGTTGGACGTTCGAGTCTCCGGCATCCCGCCGCCCGCCGTGAAGTTCTACCGAGAGGGAGCCGAGATCCAGAGCTCGGCCGACTTCAGGATTCTCCAGGAGGGAGAGCTGTACAGTCTGCTGATCGCCGAGGCTTTCCCCGAGGATTCTGGGACATATTCTGTGACCGCCTCCAACAGCAGTGGACGAGCCACCTCCACCTGTGAGCTGCTGGTTCAGGGTGAGGCCATCAGAGACCAGTTTAAGATCCCTTTGATATGTTTATACGTGATGTAGATCAACTTCTTCTCCTTCTTCTTCCTCCTCCTGATTCTTCCTCTTCTTCTCCTTCTTGTTCTCCTTCTTCTTCTTCTTCTTGTTCTCCTTCTTGTTCTCCTTCTTCCTCCTCCTGATTCTTCCTCTTCTTCTTCTTCTTCTCCTTCTTATTCTTCTTCTCCTTCTTCTTCTCCTTCTTCTTATTCTCCTTCTTCCTCCTCCTGATTCTTCCTCTTCTTCTCCTTCTTCTTCTCCTTCTTCCACCACCAACCAGGTGATCCCTTCGATATGTCAGATGTAACCTACAGGTGTGTTTGTGCTGCAGGTGAGGAAGCCGTACCGATGAAGAAAACCAAGACTATTTCGTCCTCGACCCAGATGTCCTCGTCTCAGACCGGAGTCCAGAGGGTGAGACACATCTGTTCTCTGTTTTGGGGCGAGATTTTAAATGAGACATGAAGAATAAAAATGATCAAATATATAAAATGCAGTGGCGGGCCGTGCATCTGATACCTGGGCCTTCTGTGCTGCTGAGCTACGGTTATTTGTTTCTATGGCGTAACAATACACGTATTTGTATTAAACCGTTCGGTACGAGGCTTACGAAGCGAACAATACATTTGAATAATACTGGTGCATTTGGAAGATGCAGAAGCTTAAATTGTGGGAAATATAATGTTTTCGTTGGACTGCGCTCACTTAACAGACAACGTGCCGTGACCTCTGAACCCGGAACAATAACAAAAAACAGCTGAGGCCCCGCATGTGTTCAGGGAGGCTAAGCTAACTAGCTTAGCGGGGAAGCAACAGCAGTTAGCTGTTCACTACTGATTCAAACAGAGAATCAAATGTCCGAAATAAACCTGCGATGACGGGATGCTTCGTCATTAACGGACAAGTCAGAATCAATGTAATTAACACAATGACGAGAACCAGTCACATATATTTATATGACAACATAAGATGTCAAGCATGACAAATCAACCCAGCAACACAGCAGCGCTAGAGCACGAGCCATTCATATTATTCATAAAAACAACACGATAGACAAATGAACAGTAGTAACGCTAAAGCAGTTCACTGACCACAGCTGCTGTTCACTTAAAGACAAAGTCCATCCTCCTTTCTTTGTTAACAAAGAGTTTAATGACGCGGTTGTACAGAACATCGGTGCGGGTCAGTTCCAGCCAGAGGTCCTCCTGTGAACGTGTTCGTTGAGTTGTAGATCCACTCGGGTCTCTCCAAAAGTTTTCAAAAGCACGTAGCTTTTGCGTGTCCTGTCGTGTAGCTGCCTTGGTTAGCATAGCGTAGCTCCAAACAGCTCCAAACACCAAGAGCTCAGTTGCAAATGAAACGCATCCTTAGCCATAACATGTGTCACGCTTCTCCAACGCTGTCAGACAGAAATACTGTTCATACAAATGCTTTTCCTGGCTGGGTC
Organism: Anarrhichthys ocellatus; assembly: GCF_004355925.1. NCBI lineage: Eukaryota > Metazoa > Chordata > Actinopteri > Perciformes > Anarhichadidae > Anarrhichthys > Anarrhichthys ocellatus. The sequence continues at coordinate 347,637 of NW_022280160.1, read as the reverse complement.
AGGGCTGCTAGCTGTGGGGTTGACCGACCCTTTGATACGATGTCCAACTTTTCTGGAAATGTCCTCCAGAAATCTGTTTCTCCTCCTTCAGCCATTGAGTGTTAAACACACAGCAAGAAAAATGCTAAAAATGTCATAACTTCTCTTACATATGTTTCAACCTGAACTCTTACTAAACACTAAGATCTGCTAGCTAGCTTCCTGTTTGACAAAAGTCACGCTGGCCCACTGACCAATCAGGGTGCACGTTAATGCAGACGTACTTAGGAGGCTACCTGGGTACCACTGGCACGTCAAAGAATACGGCCAACATGTCAAACTAAAGATCTGATTGGTTGAAGACTATGACAATCAACAACATCGTCCCCATTCACTTAAAGTGCACATGGATTCACTTGTGAGTCTGCAGGCCTCGGCCTCTGGTCTTACCTAGAGACACAGAGGTGAAATCTGATTGGATAAAAGCTCTACTTAAAACAAGCTGCACTGGAAGCAGAGCAACTGAGGAAGACAGTAGCTGTGCAATGAGAACATAAGATAATGGGAAAAATATTATTATAAATTACAATACATGTTGTGTATTCATGAAAAACTATTAGATCATAAAATAGCTATAACTTTGTGAATCTGTTTAGGCCAGCAGAGAAGGCCTTGCTGGCCCTGACGGTTTGTCGGTTTGTCACATGATGTGTTCAAAGACCGTTGGAAAGATGAAAATCTGACGATAACGGGAGTTTTTACAGCTCCTGTCTGTGATGAACGGTGTAGTTTTGGTGATTGTTTAAAGTAGGATTAATAACAGAAGAACCTCCGTCTGTCCCCTTCAGAAGGTGGAGTCCAGCTTCCAGGCCTCCGCCATGATGGAGATGCACGTGGAAGGAGGAATGATGATGACTCAGCATATCGCTCACAAAACCCCCCCGAGGGTTCCCCCAAAGCCCGCCTCCAAGTCCCCCTCGTCCTTCGTTTCCAAAGTGACGGGAGGACGCCAGCAGTCTCCTTCACCTGTCCGTCACGTGAAGGGGCCGACACCCACACCTGTCAGGTACGACCTCTGACCTCTGAGAGCTAGTAACGTTAGCAGCACCGCTAACGGCTAACCAACGGAGGTTCACTTCAGTTACATTATGATGCCTTCAGGCTCTGCTCAGTGAACATGAGTACTGGCTGAAGGTACATTATAACGTTATCATGATGTGTTCACATGTCATCTGTAAAATGTAGTTTTAGTGATAAACTAGAATGAATCCAGTAGTTTGAAGGAGATGTTTATGAATATAAAACAGATATTAGAGATGAATTATGAGCTGTTTAACTTCTAATACGAGCTCTGAGCTCATTATTATACTTCATTAATAATGACTATAAAAATACAATCTTTTATTTCATTATCATTTGAATTGTGTGTTTCAATGAAGAACTAAAACATTATCAATTTCTATAACAAAGTAAAAATATAACATTTAGTATTTTCGATGGTTTACTGTCTTCAGGTTGAAATGATTTTTGGACGGTGGTAAAAATAACAAATCTGGATGCTTGTAGACCAGCTGCTATAATCAAACAACATAATCAACCTGTATCTACCAATATATATAATATATAATAATATATATTATATATATCATTATATTAGTGCTGGGCAACGATTACAATTTTTAATCGCCATTAATCGCATGTTTATTTTGCGATTAATCTCATTGTTATGCACAAAGTTCAATAATGAATTCAAAAGTAGTGTATTCCGCACTTTTATTTTAAAGTACTGCTATATGAACAAAAGGTCAATAGCATTTGGTGTAAACACTTTAAACACATCAGGTTCTTGTTAGCAGCAGTATTCCCTTTACATAGGAGCAGTTATAACACAGTTATAATGATTCTGATCATAGATATTCAGCCGGTGTTCATAACTTTATCTTCATGTGTAAGAGATGACATTTAAATATACTTCTTGAAACCTGCAAACCTATCTACGTCATGTTTTTATGTTTGTTAAATTATCAGTAGTGATAACTAAATGATGCTTATTATACATATTACAAACAAAACACTTTAAAAACTCTAAAACAATCATTTAAATGAATCATTTCTTTTTTCTTTTTTTGGTATTTTGGTCAGACACATATGCAACGCTGATTACCGTAATATGTGTGGTATTTGTTATAAATGTACGTTGGTACATAGAGGGTGATAAGAAGCTGTACATGGAGGGACTTAGGACCCAGGGGAATGTAGGTGAAGCATGGAACCTGTAGTCCAGGGGTCACCAACCTTTTTTAAACTGAGAGCTACTTCAAGGGTACCGAGTAGTATGAAGGGCTACTTATTTGATACAAACTTCCTGAATAACAAAGTTGCACAGATCACCTTAATAATAATAATAATAATAATAATATATGTGAAGAGACTGTTTGGTCACATGTCAGTTAATTATTCCTCACAATAATTATTAAGAATGATTTCCACAACAATGATGGTATAGCTACACATACATATTTAAACATGCAACTTTTATTTCTGTTAATCTGTTTCAACATTTGAAAGTCAGAGGTATCACATCGCTGATATTTTTGTATCATCACGTGATCAAAGCCGGTTACTTTTGCACATAGCGCCTGCTGGTGAATGATGCAGTGGTAATGTAGACATTTTGCGACCTCTGGGTCACCTTTGCATTGCGCAATGAAGCCTGCATGCCAGCCCGTCATCGCGGGAGCCTCGTCTGTTGTCACCGACACCAGCTTTTCCAACGGTACCTTTTTCTCCACGAAGAAACTAGTAACCAGTCTCGTCTATAGCCGAGCGGGAGATCCAACCCTCCGAGGACGGGGTGCGCTCGCGGCGCGCGTCTGCCGCCAACGGAAGCGCCCGCCATTCGGAACATGAAAACCTAGTGCGGTGCGGCGGCCTCGTCCTGGCTGTCCACCGTGCGCCTCCGGGTACCCAACTCTCTTATGACAAGAAATATTGTCATTTTAAAATCTACACTAGTGCAAGCGTTTTCCATTAAAAATGAACAGCAACTACAATTTTAGACAGACCTCCATGGTGACTAGTGCTATTTTTAGAACATGCCTTGCGGGCGACTCACGTGGTGCCTGCGGGCGACAGGGTGCCCGCAGGCACCGTGTTGGCTACCTCTGCTGTAGTCTGTACCGTGGCAGTAACCTACATGAGGAAGTTATGCTGAGTTAAGAGCAGTTTGTTCTCTCGTGCTTATACTAAGTTCATTTAAAAACACGACAATATGTGTTTTGATATTGTCACGTTTGATTCTGTAACGAGACGATTGTGTGCGTGTGTGTGTGTGTGTGTGTGTAAGACAGGAGGGGCCGACGGTTCTGGACCGGGCGTGTCACCCGTTAAGGGGGGGGGGTGCTGCCCGTTTCTTGTGTTAAAAATGTCCGCTTAATAATAAAAAAAACTGCGTTAACGTGCGATACAATAATCGTCAGCGTTAATTAATTAATGCGGTAACGCGATAATAACGCGTAAACTTGCCCAGCACTACATTATATATACAATAATATAATTAGTGTCGGCAGCTATGAAGCGACATCGTTGATCTCTTTCTGATCCTCATTGTGTCTCGTGTGCTCTACAGACCTGTCTCACCCGCCAGCAGACTGTCTGTCTCTCCCATCAGACCAGTGAAGTCTCCCATCATGACCAGGAAACTGGTGAGTTCATCAAGAGTTCAGGTAGCAGCAGCTTCTTCCTCCTCCTCTTCCTCCTCCTCCTCCTCTAACACTCAGACCTCCTCCTGCAGCTCTCCTCCTCTGCTGAGGTCCTTCCTCCATGGAAGCAGGCGGGCTTTGTGTCAGAGGCCAGTTACACCAGTATGACCAGTATGAGCAGTGTGAGCAGCTCCACTCAGCTCCACATGGAGAAGCACTGGGAGCAGCAGGTCAGCGCCACCAGAGAGGTGAGGGGGGGTGGAGCCTGATGGAGGGGTTACCTCATGACATGTCTTGATGACTTCATGACCTCATGACTTGATGACTTGATGGCCTCATGACTTCATAACCTCGTGACTTGATGACCTCATGACTGGATGACCTCATGACTTGATGACCTCACTGATGATTGTTTATTATAATGTATTAAACCCTTCTTCCAGTCCTTTGTGGGCGTGTCTCTGTCTCCAGACCTCCTGTCATGGGGGTCCTGAGCTCTGTGGTCTTGGTTCTTGTGTCTCCAGGCTGAGGGAGGGGTGAAAGCCGAGGCGGTGGCCTTAGTGGTGGCCGCCGTCGACCTGGCTCGGGTCCGCCGGCCCGAGCAGGCTGAAGAGGAAGAGGAGGAGGAGGAGGAGGAGGAAGTTGTAGAGATGAAGATGAAGGAAGAGAAAAGCGTTGTAGAGTTGAAAACACTTCCTGCTGAACCTCCTCCGGTCGTCGTGGCCGTGGTGGCCTCAGACCAGCTCAGGGTCCAGGTCTCTCAGGTTGGGAGGACTTGATATCAGACATGACGTCTAAAAAAATAAGAGTCTGACTTTTGTTAACCGCTGCATGAACTCTGTTGGTCACTTTAGATTCAGGGATCAACAGAATCCTCGTCTCCAGTTCCACATTTCACCGTTTCTAAAGTTTCTGTCCCCAAACATGAGCCGAGCCTCGAGGTAAGAAGAGAGGAGGAGCAGAACCTCCACCTCCTCATTCCACCTTTAACCCTCCCGCCTCCACCGTGTTCTGTGCTGTGATCCACTTCTTCCTTATATCATCACCTTGTCTAATATATCGTTTATTATAGTTTGTTTTCACCTGATTCACATTTAATGGACACGGTTATGATAAAAAACTTCTTCTCTCCGGCTTCGTAAAGAAATGATTTTTATATAAACTTCCTCTCCTTCTTCTTCTTCTCCTTCTTCTTCTCCTTTTTATTTTTATTCTCCTTCTTGTTCTTCTTGACCTCTGTGTTAGGAGGACCTGACTTCTGTGCTGGTCCTCAGCTGGACTTCTCTTTCTAGTTATTGTTCATCTTCTCTTTCTTCTTCTTCTTCTTCTTCTTCTTCTTCTTCTTCTTCTTCTTCTTCTTCTCCTACTTCTACGTGTCCCGTGTCGAAGAGTCCCTGAGCAAGACACTTAACCCCTAACGGCTCCCCGGGCGCCTGTCATAGGCAGCCCACTGCTCCCTGTACAGGGATGGGTCAAATGCAGAGACAAATCTCCCCCTTACCGGGATAAATATAGTATAATAAAATTAAAAATGAATTAAAAAATAATAATAAAATTCTTGTTCTTCTTGACCTCTGTGCTGGTCCTCAGCTGGACTTCTTCTCTGAACTTGAGAGTCCTTTTTTAGTGAAGTCGGTTAATGTGGTTCTCGTTGGTCAGGTTTCCATCGCCGGCTCTGCTATCGCCGCTCTGCAGAAGGAGTTGTCCTCGTCCTGTCACAGAAAGATCATCAAGCCCGTCAAGTCTCCCAGTCCGTCTCGTAGGGCGGTGGCGGTGGTGGTGAAGAAGCCCCTCCCATCGCCGTTCAGACAAGTCCTATATCAGTCTGAGTCCCGGGTGGTGAGCGCAATGAGTGAGGAGGAGTTTGAGGACTGGGAGCCTCAGGTTGGTCCTCCTTACCTTCACCTTCCTCCTTAATTTAACCCTGTGTGGACTGTCACCTGCGTTCAACCCTCTTCACCAAACACACGCTGCCCTTCATCATCCGCCTCACGAAGAATCCTCCTCATCCTCTTCCTGTCTTCATCCCTCTGTCCCCTCAGCAGGGTTTTTATCTGTCCTAACGGCTTCACCCCCCCTCCATCCTCACAGAACTCCACCGCTGATAAGCTCCTCCTCTTTTTCTGACTTTGACTCCTGTTGTTGTTGTTGTTTTTGTCTTCAGGAGGCAGCTGCTGTTCTCTCCAGAGCTCAGGATCCCGTTGTTCCTCCCACTCTTAGTGCTGTGAGTACTTCCTGTTTCTTTCCTTTCAAAAGAAAGTAACCACTATAATAAATGAAAGAGGTGTAATGAGGTATCTCTTGGCTCTGAGGATGCTGATGGTGGTCAGTCAGACATTTGGCTCCGAACTGTTAATGTGTCTGATACTTTGGTTTATGACCGAATACCTTCAGAACTAAAGACGTTCTGAAGGAGTCTGAAGGTGTATAAAGGTGCAAGAGATGCATGAAGTCTAAAGAAGTCTTAGTAAGACAGATGAAGTCTTAAGAAGACATAGGAAGATGCATGAAGTCTTAAGAAGACATAGGAAGACGCATGAAGTCTAAAGAAGTCTTAGGAAAACGGAAGAAGTCTTAAGAAGACATAGGAAGATGCATGAAGTCTTAAGAAGACCTAGGAAGACGCATGAAGTCTAAAGAAGTCTTAGGAAAACGGAAGAAGTCTTAAGAAGACATAGGAAGATGCATGAAGTCTTAAGAAGACATCGGAAGACGCATGAAGTCTAAAGAAGTCTTAGGAAGACGGATGAAGTCTTAAGACCACATATGAAGACGTATGAGCGCGTATAAAAGTCTCTGAAGGTCTCTGTTTCTCTGTTCAGGGCCTGAAGAACGTGACAGTGACGGAGGGCGAGTCGGTGACCCTGGAGTGTCAGATCAGTGGTCACCCAGCTCCAGACATCCTGTGGCTCAGAGAGGACTACAAGATCGAGACCTCCATCGACTTCCAGATCAGCTACGTGAGCGGCTTTGCCCGGCTGGTGATCCGCGAGGCATTCGCCGAAGACAGCGGACGCTTTACCTGCACCGCCACCAGCGAGTCAGGAACCGTCAGCACCTCCTGCTACCTGCTGGTCAAAGGTGACTTTTAGTTTGGACTTTTAAAGAGTACATCAAGAGAAACTGATTCATTACTCTGGTCACTTAGATACAACTTTAATTTAGTTTTTCTCTTATTTTAGTCATTTATTGTCAACACAAACAAAAAAAATGTTTATTTCATTTTAGTTTTTCTTTGATTGCGCAATTTTAATTTCCATGTCTTCTCACTATAGACGACTGAAAGTCACGTTAACGTTCATTTCCTTTGTTTTCATGGTTTCTTTCAGCTGTTTATTGCTGTTTCCTGTTTGATTTTTAGCTGAATTTAGTCCATAAATCTGTCAAATGTTTCCTTTGAAGTCACATTTTGTCATAGTTTTTTTAAAGTTATTTTTCTTTTCTTTTCTTGAGGAGAAATCAACTCTAGTCTCAATAAAAACCAGCTCAGCTCTTTAAATGATGCTGTATCTGAGTGATGATACTCTTTTACCATCTACTGTAACATTTTTATAAACATAATTCAAACTTGCACAAGTCAGCAAATCTTAACAAATGTAGTCAAACCATTTTTAGCTTTTAGCTTGTGAGAGCAGTGCTGCTAAGTCTTATGAAAATGCATATTATAAAATAATATATATATATAAACTGCATAAAAAATCCAAGATATTTATACTTTAAATAATTATTTTTTAATGAGGTTGTTTGCATGTTCCTTTTGTAGCCTTTTAAACAGAAACACTACATTACCATCAAAGAGTGAAACAGATTCAAATCGATTATTCTGTTGATTTTAGAGATAGAGATAGAGATTTAGGTAGCACTTTATAATAACTACACACTATGAAGCATTAGTTAAGTATGAGTAAACACTTAATTCATCATTTACAACTGTTATGAACTGCATATTAATGAATTATTAATGTAGGAACAATGCTTTATAAATGATGAATTAAGTGTTTACTCATACTTAACTAATGCTTCATAGTGTGTAGTTATTATAAAGTGCTACCGAGATTTAAACTAATGCCTGCGTTAAAAGTCATAAACTGTATTTATGATATTTTCCTCACACAGCTTGTTTTCTCTGTTTAGTGTCGGAGGAAATTGAGAGTAGAGAGGAAACGATGACTGTCACTCAAACTGGAGTCGCTCAGGAGAAAAGGTGAGTAGTGAAAGTCTGACATAATATACAACATACGTAATATAAATGTAATATACGTAATATAAATGTAACATACCTA
>NW_022280160.1:325544-339664 GCF_004355925.1 Anarrhichthys ocellatus | reverse complement strand
GTAATATAAATGTAATATACGTAATATAAATGTAACATACCTAATATAAATGTAACATACCTAATATAAATGTAATATACCTAATATAAATGTTATATACCTAATATAAATGTAATATACCTAATATAAATGTTATATACCTAATATAAATGTAACATACCTAATATAAATGTAATATACCTAATATAAATGAAACATACGTAATATAAATGTATATCACATACATGTGTCTCCCTCAGCGTTGTGCTGGAGTTAAAGCAGCAGACGGTGGTGGAGGAGAGTTCAGGAGAGTCCGCCGCTCCGTTCTTCATCAGGAAGCCCAGCGCTCAGAAGCTGGTGGAGGGAGGAGGCGTCTTCTTCGAGTGTCAAGTCGGAGGAAACCCCAGACCTCACGTCATCTGGAAGAAGAGCGGTGTACCGCTCACCACCGGATACAGGTACCGGTTCAGGTTCACACCCGCCCCCTTTTCTCAAAAACACTAAGTACTTATTCTTCACTGGAGTATTTCCATTTAATGCCACTTTATACTTTTACTGTACTGCATCTCAGAGGTTTATATAGTACCTTATACTGTACTACATCTCAGAGGTACATATTGTACTTTTTACTGTACTCCATCTCAGAGGCACATATAGTACTTTTTACTGTACTACATCTCATAGGTACATGTTCTACTTTTTACTGTACTACATCTCAGAGGTACATATAGTACTTTTTACTGTACTCCATCTCAGAGGCACATATAGTACTTTTTACTGTACTCCATCTCAGATGATGAAGTGATGCCATTTTGAATAGACATGAATATAAAGTGCTGCATGATTCTAGTTTTCTGTCAAGATACTCATCTTTCTCTTTCTGATCTTCTCTGATTTTCATGTTGACAGATCACAATAGATAACTGTTGCTTTTTTATGCTATCAGATACAAAGTCACCTACAAGAAGGAGACCGGAGAATGTAAACTGGAGATCTCCATGACGTTTGCTGACGATGCCGGAGAATACTCCATCTTTGTGAAGAATCCACACGGAGAAGCTTCAGCCTCCGCCAACCTGCTGGAGGAAGGTAACCAACATCCTTTGTTTTCTTTATAAAACCTTTAAAGAAGGCATGTTGGACTGAATGTCTCACAGCGTGACTACGTCTCTGTTTACAGAGGAATACGAAGCTTACATGAAGCAACATGACGTGACGTACAAAACCGAAGTGACGACGACGACGACGGTGGTCCAGGACCCGTCTGTGGTCGTGAGTCAATACGAGCTGGAGCAGCGGAGGGTGACGACCCCCATGAGCTTCGTCTCAGAAACGGTACCGACTTTGTTTGTTTCACATCAAGAGAAACTGTTTCATTGTTCTGGTCAGTTAGATACAACTTTAATTTAGTTTTTGTCTTATTTTAATCATTTCATTGACAGCAGAAACACAATTATTTCATTTTTGTTTTTCTTTGATTGTGCAGTTTTAATTTCCATGTCTTCTAATCATTGTGAGTGGAATAATTCACTAAAACACTGTTCTCACTACAGTAATGTTGAGAGGAAGATTTAGATGTTTAAAGAGTTTATAGATCAGAGAGACGACTGAAAGTCACGTCAACGTTCGTTTCCCTTGTTTTCGTGGTTTCTTCGAGCTGTTTTGTTGCTGTTTCCTGTTTAATTTTGAGCTGAATTTAGTCCATAAATCTTTCAAATGTTTCCTTTCAAGAATTGTGTCACATTTTGTCATAGTTATTTTTCTTTTCTTTTTTTGAGGAGAAATCAACTTTAGTCTCAATAAAAAAATAATTTTTATAAACATTATTCAAACTTGCACAGGTCAGCAAATCTTAACAAATGCAGTCAAACCGTTGTGCTTTTAGCTTGTGAGAGCAGTGCTGCTACATCATCTGAAAATGTATAAACTGTATGAAAATCCAAGATATTTAAACTTTAAAGTATTTTTTTAATGAGCTTGTTTGCGTGTGTTGTAGCCTATTAAACACTACATTACCATCAAACAGTGAAACAGATTCAAAGTCTCAGTTTGGATTTGATGTCAACACCTTACAAACCTTTTTTTTTTTTGCAGGAATTTATGATTTCAGCATTTGAAGAGAGGATCATCCAGGAGGTGGAGCTCCGCATCATGATGATCTCCTACAGAGAGCTGGTGATCGAGGACGGAGAGCTGACGGTGATGGTGGCGGAGGAGGAGGCGGTGCAGCCGGCCTTCGACACGCCTGTCAAAAACTACAGGATCATGGACGGAATGGGCGTCACTTTCCACTGCAAGATGGGTGGAATTCCTCTGCCAAAGGTACTGAATTTATAATCTTTTTACATGTACAAAGATTATAATGTAACTTACTCCCGTCCAGAGCAAAGCTGGGAAAAGGTCTGATAGATATTACTGAGGTTTTTACGATGCCAATGCATCAGCCAGTTAGTTTAAAAGACTCTCATGAATTAACCGTCTCATGTTTGTCTTGATCTGATAACACAAAAATAGTTTGACTGAAAACTTGAGGCAATAAAAGTAGTGTATAAACTAGGTTGAAATAAGAATGAGAGTGCTCATCAAAGCTGGACAAATACAAGTAAAATAAGTAAAGTGAAAGTATTCTGAGTATTCCAAGTAAAACACAAAGTAAATGTGAAGTGTATAATTCAATTCACTTTATTTGTATATCCCAAAATCACAAATTTGCCCCAGAGGGCTTAACAATCTGTACAACATACGACATCTGCTCATAACAGCGATTACAGTCACAAAGTGTCTCTCGGGTCTCTCTCAGTGGGCATTTCTTTATATTTAAAGTTTGACTCAGGCAGAAAACTAGCAGCGTTTTAAATTCATACACCTTGTGGCGAATGGGCAAGACCTAATGTTTCATATTCATGGTGTGTTACAAACGTTGATGCAGCAGAATAACAGTAGAGTAGAGTTGGCTCTAGGGGTAACTGACTTTGGGGTCTTAAAGCCTCTAATAGATGTCAGTGTAATAAGGTATTTGCATGCAGCGGTTTCTTTCTTTATTAGAGATAGTTTTACCAGAGAAAGCTTGAAAACCAGATATTTAGAAGTTATATTGGTGGATGCAATGATCTTCTGTCTTCTCCTAGATTGCTTGGTACAAAGACGGCCAGCGTATCAGACCTGGTGGACGTTACCAGATGGAGGTTCTTCAGGACGGACGAGCCAGCCTCCGTCTGCCCGTGGTGCTACCGGAGGATGAGGGCGTGTACACCGCCTTCGCCTCCAACATGAAGGGAAATACCGTCAGCTCTGGGAAGCTCTACGTGGAGCCATCCGGAGCTGTGACCCCTCAGAGATACACGCCACAGCCAGCGATGCAGAGGATCAGGTGAGGATCACATGTCAGTCTGGAGGCTCCCCGGTGATTAACGATTGACCTCGATACTGACAACTTTGCTGCTTTCTCAGATCCACTTCTCCTCGTTCTCTGAGCCGCTCACCCGGACGTTCTTCCAGTCGTTCTCCCGGACGTTCTCCGGCCCGCCGACTCGACGAGACGGACGAGGCTCAGCTGGAAAGACTGTACAAGCCTGTGTTTGTCCTGAAACCTTCCTCAATTAAATGCTCTGAGGGGCAAACTGCCAGATTCGACCTGAAGATCGTAGGCAGACCGATGCCAGACGCATACTGGTTCCACAATGGTAAGAGAAATGAGGTTCAACTAACTCTAGAGACGCAACTTTGTCTGTCGCTTCTGCCACTTAAAAAAACATTTAATCCTCCTTCTCCTCAGGGCAACAAGTGGTTAATGACTACACCCACAAGATAGTGGTCAAAGAGGACGGTGTCCAGTCCTTGATCATCGTCCCGGCCTTGCCACAAGACTCTGGAGAGTGGACAGTCGTCGCTCAGAACAGAGCTGGACGGACTTCAGTCTCTGTAACTCTTACTGTTGACGGTATGTCTGTGTGGGATGATCTGTTCAGACCCTAGTCTTTGGAGTGTATTCACCAGACAGCTCTTGCATTCATTAAAACAAAATGTATTCCATTATTAAATTCTGTCTTGCTCGGCATTGTATTTCACCATCCACAGCTCGAGAAAGCCTGACGCGCCCTCAGTTCATTGAGAAGCTGAAGAACATCACTGTAAAACAGGGCACTCTGGTTGAACTGGCTGTCAAAGCCATTGGAAACCCTCTGCCTGACATCGTCTGGCTGAAAAACAGTGATATTATCACCCCACACAAGCACCCACAAATCAAGTACGTATCTTTAATTCAGTCTATTTTCTAATCCTTTGACACAGGTTTGTAGAACGAGTAGTTTGTGCTTATCAATATATCTGAATTATGTATTTCAGGATTGACGGAACTAAAGGAGAGGCCAAATTCCAGATCCCATCTTCTTCGGGCTCAGACAGCGCCTGGTACACAGCTACAGCCATCAACAAGGCTGGCAGGGACACCACTCGCTGCAGAGTCAACGTTGAGGTTGACTTCACTGCTCCTCACACTGAGAGGAAGCTCATTATCACCAAAGGAACCTACAAAGCCAAGGAGATCGCCCCTCCCGAGTTGGAGCCCCTTCATCTGCGATATGGTCAAGAGCAGTGGGAGGAGGGCGACCTTTACGACAAAGAGAAGCAACAGAAACCACAGCTCAAGAAGAAGCTGACTTCCATCAGAATGAAGCGTTTTGGTCCGGCTCACTTTGAGTGCAGACTGACCCCTATCGGTGACCCCAACATGATGGTGGAGTGGCTGCACGACGGCAAACCCCTGGAAGCTGCTAACAGGTTGCGCATGGTCAATGAATTTGGCTACTGCAGTCTCGACTATGAATCTGCTTATGCCAGAGACAGTGGCGTCGTCACCTGCAGAGCCACGAACAAGTTCGGAGTCGACCAAACCTCAGCCACCCTGATCGTCAAGGACGAGAAAGGTCTTGTTGAGGAGACTCAGCTCCCTGAAGGCAGGAAGGGATTGCACAGAATGGATGAGATCGAGCGCATGGCTTACGAGGGAGGACCTTCAGGAGTCACCACTGATGACGAATTTGAAAAGACCAAACCTGATATCGTCCTCATTCCTGAACCAGCCAGAGTGCTCGAAGGCGACATTGCGCGATTCCGCTGCAGAGTGACCGGTTATCCATTACCCAAGGTTAACTGGTACCTGAACGGACAACTGATCCGCAAGAGCAAGAGATACAGACTTCGTTATGATGGTATTTACTACTTGGAGATCGTCGACGTCAAGTCCTACGACTCCGGAGAAGTCAGGCTGGTTGCAGACAATCCTCTTGGCACAACCGAGCACACTGTGAAGCTGGAGATCCAACAGAAAGAGGACTTTAGATCTGTGCTGCGTCGCGCTCCAGAACAGAAGGCCGCAGAGGCTTCAAATGACCCCGGCAGAATCGGATTTGATGTTGTGAAGGTCGACGTACCCAGCGAGTCCGCGCAGGACAGGGAGGTTGTTAAGCTGCGTAAGACACAGAGAGTTGTTCACGAGAAGACCTCAGAGGAGTCAGACGAACTGAAGAGCAAGTTCAAGCGCAGGACCGAGGAAGGTTTCTACGAGTCCATTTCTGCTGTGGAGTTCAAGTCTCGCAGGAGGGACGACTCCTACGAGGATCTGCTGAAGAAGACGAAGGACGATCTGCTTCATCGCTTGAAAGAGAAAGAAGAAGCTGAGAGGAAGATGATGGAGGAACAAGGCAAACTCACCATCCCCACAATCAAACCGGAGAGGTTCCAGCTCTCCCCCAGCATGGAAGCACCCAGGATCCTGGAACGCATCACAAGCAAGACGGTCACTCCGCTGGATGAGGTTAATTTCCGAGTCAGAGTCGTCGGCAGACCAGAACCCGAGTGCCAGTGGTTCAAGAACGGCATTCTAGTGGAAAGGTCTGACCGCATTTACTGGTACTGGCCTGAAGATCATGTGTGTGAACTGGTGATCAGAGATGTGACAGCAGAGGACTCTGCTAGCATCATGGTCAAAGCCATGAATGTCGCTGGGGAGGCCTCCAGCCACGCCTTCCTGCTTGTGCAAGGTAAAGACATTTTACACCAAATCCCTCAGGCAAATTGTCATTGTCTCTGTCCTAATTTATGTCAAAGTCTTCACTTCATGTTTTTTCATTGCAGCCAAGACAGCAATCAGCTTCATCCAAAACTTAATGGATACCAGTGCAAATGAGAAGGACACCATGGTGACTTTTGAGTGCGAAACCAACGAACCTTTCATCAAAGTCAAATGGCTCAAGAACAACATGGAGATCTTCTCCGGAGATAAATACAGAATGCACTCAGACAGAAAGGTCCACTTCCTGTCTGTGCTGATAATTGAAATGAGGGATGATGCCGAATACTCTAGTGTGATCGTAGACGACGAGAGCATCAGGACGAGTGCGAGGCTCCATGTCGAAGGTAATGTTTCCATCCACAGTTCCCTTTGGTCTTGTTTGGGTAGATTGGTAGATAACAGTTCTTGGTATGGTTCCTTACCCAGGTGCTGCCCTGGAGCTCATCAAACACATGGAGAACATTGAGGTGCCGGAGACTTACTCTGGAGAGTTTGAGGTGGAACTGTCTCGCGAGGACGCTGAGGGCAGCTGGTTCTTCGGAGACAAGGAGCTGTCTCCCAGCAGTAAATACATCATGTCCTCCCGCAGAGGAAGACAAACCCTGTCCATCAGGGACGTCAGGAAAGTAGACCAGGGGAAATATACCTTCGTATGTGGAGACCTTAAGACCAGCGCCTCACTGAAGATGAAATGTAAGAAACTTTACAGAGTATAAAGTATGTGGAGCGAAGTGTCTTTGCCCACAGTGATTATGAGTTTGTTATTTGTCTTCTAATGCTATTCTCAGGGTTTCTCAGGACCAATTTATCGATTCTACCAATTCCAGCATACATTACTTTTACATTACTTTTTAATACAAATTATTAAACGTCTTCCAAAATGAATTACTTGAAATTGCTTTCGAAGTTCTCTAATTGAGGCTTTCTTATCTTAGTGCTTTGAGGGACATGTAAATGGTTTATAGTTCTCAATTAAGAGAACATTTAATGAATAATTGAGTTAAAAAACACCTAATTTGGCATGGTCACTCAAATATCATATCTAAACTTGTCCACCAAATGTGGTTGCAACAGCAGAAAGTGTTCAGAAGATACACAGCCCAGCCCACAGCATTTGATGGACAGCTATAGAAAAAACTGTATGGAACATCAACAATCCGAATAAGTACTTTTCTTGCTTGCTGCAGAGATGTTCTGCACAAAATTTGGTGACGATTCCTCAAAGTTTGTAGGAGAAGTGAAAATACAGATTTTGGCACAATTCAAAATGGCAGAAAATCAATGGCTAAAGATTTGTTTTTGTAGCACCACCATTTGGCCAAATTACATCACATTCGTCACGTCCGTGGAATCGAGGTGTGAAGTCAATCAGATGAACGGTTATGGAGATATGTGAAGGACACAGCTCTTTACGGTTTGATGTTGTGATTCAGTTGTTGGTGGCTTTAGTGGGATGTGATAATAATGTTGTTTCTCTACCGTCAGTGCGCCCGGTGACGCTGATGCAGCCCTTGACTGACCTCACGGTTTGCGAGGCTGACATCGCTCAGCTGGAGGTGAGGTTCTCCCAGGAGAACGTTGAGGGAACCTGGATGAAGAACGGCCAAGCCATCTCGGCCTCGGACCGCGTCCACATTGTAATCGACAAACAGGTCCACAAGCTGCTGGTGGAGAACGTCACCAGAGACGATGCTGCTTCCTACTCTTTCGTGGTTCCTGCCCAAGACATCTCCACCTCGGGCAAACTCAGTGTTCAAAGTAAGAGTCGGAATCAGGACCAGATCTAAGTGATACTCAACTTTAATGATCACTAGAACACATTGAACCCATCGTTTCTTGTCTTTCCTTTCAGCCATTGACATTGTGGCGCCACTTAAGGATGTGTCCTCCATGGAAGGCACCAAGGCTGTTCTAGAGGCCAAGATCTCGGCTCAGGACGTCAGCTCGGTCAAATGGTACCACAACGACAAACTACTGATGCCTAGCGACAGAATCCAGATGGTCACAAAGGGAGCCAAGCAGCGTATGGTCTTCACCCGGACCTTCGCTTCTGATGAAGGACAATATAAACTGGTGGTCGGCAAGGTCGACACCAGCTGCAGCCTGACTGTGGAAAGTAAGAAAGGTTTCATTTTCCCATGATCCTGTTTTCAGGTCCCAGTTCCAGTCCCATGCTCTAACCAAAGTTGTTATTTTTCCAGAGGTACACATTGTGAAGCACATGGAGGACAAAGTGTGCTCAGAGTCCCAGAATGTCACCTTTAAAGTAGAAGTGTCCCACCCGGGTATCGACCCGGTCTGGACTTTCAGGAACCAGCAGCTCAAACCTGGAGCCAAATACAAGATGGAGACCAAGGGCAAGGCTCACTCTCTGATGGTCATTGACACCATGAAGGACGAGGAGGGCCAGTACACGTTCCACGCTGGTGAAAAGATGTCCAGTGCCAAGCTCACTGTCTCCGGTACGACTACATTTACACAATCATTCATGAAAAAGTTAGATGAACGTGTTTACAGACACTGTCCTAAAAACAAGGTTTCAAGTTTGACTTTGGCAGCAGCTTTTGTGTACTTCATAGTCAGATCCTGATCAAGGAAGTGACACTGAACCTCTAGAACAGTTCCCTTACAATTCATTGTCATTCTTATGAACCTTTAATCTAGCTGCTTTTATAGACTGATGCTCACATCCGGTTCTTTGTGCCGCCACCAGGTGGAGCCATCACTCGGCCCCTGCAGGACGTGACGGTGGCCGAGTCTCAGACGGCTGTGCTGGAGTGTGAAGTCGCCAACGCCAACGCTGAGGGCAAGTGGCTGAAGGACGGCCAGCACGTGGACTTCAACGAGAACGTGGTGAGCGAGGTGGACAGGGCCGTCAGACGCCTCGTCATCGTCATCACCAGACCGCAGGATGTCGGAGAGTACACCTACCAGGTGGCCAACTCCAAGACCACCGCCAACCTCAGGGTGGAGGGTACGTAGAGTCTACGTTATCATCATAAGTATGTGGTGCTATTTCAAGATGGACTACAATTACAAGATGGGAGATCTGAAAGCTGTGAAGATAGAAGCTGGTGGAAGACGATGGAATGAGTGACAGGTAGACAGGCAGGTAGAAAGATAAGTAGACAGGTAGAGAGGTAGACAGGTAGACAGGCAGGTGGACAGTTCGTCCTACGTAGACGTCTCGTTCTTCACACCCTGTCCCCCCTGAATGTCCTCACAGTCTGGCGGGTTAAAACCAAACCACAGAGCTTCTCTTTACGCATGTGAATACTGAGTTCTGTGTTTCCGTCTCCAGCGGTGAAGATCAAGAAGACTCTGAGGAACCAGACGGTGACGGAGACGCAGGAGGCCGTGTTCACGCTGGAGCTCACCCACCTGGACGTGAAGGGGTCCCAGTGGATCAAGAACGGTGTGGAGCTGCAGAACAGCCACAAGTACGAGATCACCTCCGACGGCACGGTGCAGACGCTGAAGGTCAAGAGCTGCAACATGCAGGACGAGTCCGTCTATTCCTTCAAACTGGGAAAACTCTCGGCCAACGGCAGACTCAACGTAGAGAGTGAGTCTCTGATCTGAACCCGTGATCCAGGACCATCCAGGACCCCGTCCAGCAGAGCCATCGAGGATCTAATCCGTCTCTGTTTTTTGTGTTTTTACAGCCATCAAAATCATCAAGAAGATAAAGGACGTGTCGTCGCTGTTGGACAGCACCGCCTCCTTCGAGATGAGCCTGTCACATGACAACATCCCCGTCAGGTGGATGTTTAAAGGGGCGGAGCTTAAGCCCAGCGACAGGTGTAAGATTCTGTCAGAGCGGAAAGCTCACAAACTGGTCCTGCAGAACATCGACAGCAGCAGCGCCGGAGAGTACAGCGCCGTGGTGGGACACCTGCAGAGCAGCGCCACGCTCACCGTGGAGGGTATGCCACATTTTATTATTGTAATAATTATTATTATTATTGTGATTCATGAGGGAAAGGTTACAATGATGTGACCTTTTTGTTTATTTTTAAAAATTTCATTGAAATTAATAAGGAATAACAAAAAGTCTGCATGAATCATTTACTTTCTAAAAATCTTTGTATAAATCTTGTGCTTTTTATTAATTCATATAATTTATGTAGAATATTGAGAATAATACATTTAAATTTAAAATTTTCTTTATGATTATTTTGTAGTTTGTTTTCATTTATATCATTCGAAAAATGATATGCTTATGGTCTAATGACCATTTGGTATTGTAAAATGACACTAAAATAATAAAGAGTAGTAAATCAATTAAAACAAAATATATTTGTTTTTATGAATTTTGTGAATTTTGTCCTTTTCATTTATTCAAAATTTTCAAATTGATTTCTAAATTTGTAAATCTTATTGGCTTGTGTTGTACATTTTTGTTTAGGGTTTTATATATTTGTGTTTGTTTACATTTTATGAATTTTTTATTTTTTATTTATCCATATAATTCTTTTAGAATGTAGAGAATATTATATCTAGATTAAAATTGTATTTGTAATTTGCATTAATTTATGTGATTAATTAATTCTATTCTTGTGAAAGTGATCCCAATAATAATACATTTACGTTCCATTAATAGAGATGATTCTCATATTTAATGTTTTGTCTCTTCAGCCCTGCGAGTCACCAAACCCCTAAAAAGCGTCAAAGTCCCAGAGACCCAGGTGGCCACGTTGGAGTGCGAGGTTTCTCACTTCAATGTGCCGTCCACCTGGCTGAGAGACGGCGTGGAGATCGAGATGAGCGAGAAGTTCAGGATCGTGGTTCAGGGAAAACTGCACCAGCTGAAGATCATGAACACCAGCAGGGACGACTCTGCAGAGTACACCTTCGTCTGTGGGAACGACCGAGTGTCTGCAACGGTCACCGTCAGCCGTAAGATCACGTTTACACAAGATCACGTTTAGATAAGATCACGTTTAGATAAGATCACGTTTAAATGAGATCACATTTACACAAGATCAGGTTTAGATAAGATCACGTTTAGATAAGATCACGTTTAGATGAGATCACATTTACACAAGATCAGGTTTAGATAAGATCACGTTGACATAAGATCACGTTTAGATAAGATCACGTTTACACAAGATCACGTTTAGATAAGATCACGTTTAGATAAGATCACGTTTAGATAAGATCACGTTTACACAAGATCACGTTTAGATAAGATCACGTTTAGATAAAATCACGTTCATATAAGATCACGTTTAGATAAAATCACGTCCATATAAGATCACGTTTACACAAGATCACGTTCACAAAAGATCACGTCTATATAAGATCACATTTATCTTCGTCTGTGGGAACGACCGAGTGTGCTACGCTCACCGTCAGCCGTAAGATCACTAAAATCATAATAACAACAACAGTTAATTGTATTTGTATAATTGA
Source organism: Anarrhichthys ocellatus (assembly GCF_004355925.1). NCBI lineage: Eukaryota > Metazoa > Chordata > Actinopteri > Perciformes > Anarhichadidae > Anarrhichthys > Anarrhichthys ocellatus. The sequence continues at coordinate 328,197 of NW_022280160.1, read as the reverse complement.
AACAATTATAATTCAACAATATTACATTTAACAATTAAGAAACATGAGAAAATATATATTTTTATATATAAATGACTTATTTAAAAATATGATTTATCCTCAGTTATGAGAAGTACAACATCCCGCTTAGTCAGAATCAGAATCAGACCCGTTTATTGCGAGTATGTTGCACATACAAAGAAATGTACATGGTGGATGGTGCATAACATTAAACAATCAACACAGCACAAAAAATAGAAACAATGCAGAGTATTCCAATATAAGTCAAAGTAATTGTTAAAATACTGTTAAATAAAAGTACAACATAGCTAAAATGGAGTACATTGTTGCTATATTGTTAACTTTAAAGTAGTATTTATAAAACAAACCAACCAGAAACAGAGTCACAGTATCGCATGTGGATGCTGACAGTTATTTTTATTATTATTATATTTGCAGCCGTCCTCATCACCTCCATGCTGAAGGACCTGAACGCTCAGGAGAGAGACACCATCACCTTCGAGGTGACCGTGAACTACGAGGGCGTCACCTACAAGTGGCTGAAGAACGGCGTGGAGGTGAAGTCCTCCGACAGGTGTCAGGTCCGCAGCCGGCAGCTCACGCACACGCTCAGCATCCGAAACGTCCACTTCGGGGACGGAGGGGAGTACCAGTTCGTGGCGGGGTCCGCCGCCAGCGCCGCCAACCTGTTCGTGGAAGGTAACGGAATTTCACTGATTTGTTGTCACATGACGGTTGGTGTCAGATGAATCAATCATGACTTCATAGTTTCACTGAGGAGCTCACAGTTTAATGTTTTTACACAATCTGGTTAAAGTGAACGCTTTATTAGAGGAGACATTTATAATGAGAACATGAAGAATAAAATGTCTTTGATTAAATATCACAATTTGGCTTTTTCTGACGGGAGCGTTTGTCACACATGATGTGTTCAAGGACTGTCAGAAAGATGAAAGTCTGACGATACTGACGGTTTTTAAAGCCTTTGGCTGTGATAAACGTAGTTTTGGAGATTGTTTAAGAAAAAAAATGCTTTTCAATCCTACTGGCGGGTTTTTGGGGTTCAGAGGGGACCGAAGATATCAACAAAATAAACAAACAAATAAAAATCACTGCAACTGTTTTTGTTGATTTCAGCTCGTGTGATTGAATTCACCAAGAAGATCAAAGACATAAAGATCACAGAGAAGAAGAAGGCCATCTTTGAGTGTGAGATCTCTGAGCCCAACACTCAGGTGATGTGGATGAAGGACGGTCAGGAGCTGGACATGTCTGAGGAGAGGTCAGTCCATTAACCCTTCATCATCATCGTCCTCCTCCTCCTCCTCTTCTTCTTCAGCAGAGCTGACAGTCTGTGTTGTGTTCAGGTACACGGTGACGACAGAGAAATACGTTCACCGCCTGATGATCCAGACGGTTCGCATGTCCGACGCCGGCGAGTATTCGGTGGTGGCCGGATCCAGCGTGTCCAAAGCCCAGCTGACCGTGGAGGGCCGAGACGTCCGGATCTCCGAACCCGCCGAGCGGGAAATCACGGTGAGACGGGACGTTTTGTTTTGAACCTGTGTGGAAACGAAGCAGCTGAAGCTGCAAATGAAAGCAGCTTCTTGTTTTTTTCTCTCGTAGGTTCTGGAGAAACACCGAGCCACCTTCGAGTTCGAGGTGAACGAGGACGACGTGGAGGGTCGCTGGATGAGAAACGGGGTGGAGATCCAGTTCTCGGTGGAGGAGAGGTTCAACTACGTCGCCATCAGGAAGCTGCACCGCCTCACCATCTCTGAGACCTACCGGAGCGACGCTGGAGAGTACACCTTCATAGCCGGCAAGAACCGGAGCACCATGAACCTCCGAGTCAACAGTGAGTCCAGAACTGCCGACACGAGGGTCACTTTTAACTGTTGTCAAGTTATCTAACATTTCTATCAACGTTTTTAAATATGTGTTTGATTCAACATGTTTCATAAACATTATGATGTGATTCCATTTCATCACAATACCTAAGTCACGGTATTGTGGCCGTATGCAACATTGAGATTTATTTATTACTTATTTTTGCAAATTATGCAAAAATGACTAAAATGACTCTAATAGGCCTTTAGTCAAAGAACTAAAACACTTATTATCATCTTCAAGTGTTTTGTTTTTACTTTCTTTCATCTATAGTCATATATACTCAAATAATGAGTAAATAAAGTATTGTATTTTTATTGATTAAAACAAATCTAGTCATCTTTAATGAAGTGTAATAGTGATCTTAGAGCTCGAGTTATGAAGTTAAACAGCTCATAATTCATCTCTAATATCTATTTTATATTCATGTGAAAACATCTCCTCCAAACTACTGGATTTACTCTACATTTTACAGATGACGTGAACACATCATGATAACGTTATAATGTACCTTCAGCCAGTACTCATGTTCACTGAGCAGAGCCTGAAGGCATCATCATGTAACTGAAGTGAACCTTCGTTGGTTAGCCGTTAGCGGTGCTGCTAACGTTACTAGCTCTCCTCTGATTGGTTGTTTACAATGAAACATTATCAGAGATCAGAGACTAGAAACACATGTTCTACTGAGTCAGTAAAACTTTATTTACACTCTGATAGTTAACGTTAAACTTTATTTACACTCTGATGGTTAACGTTAAACTTT
>NW_022280160.1:279131-325534 GCF_004355925.1 Anarrhichthys ocellatus | reverse complement strand
TAAACTTTATTTACACTCTGATGGTTAACGTTAAACTTTATTTACACTCTGATGGTTAACATTATGGTTAACTGTATCATTAACCTGAGGTTTACCATGAAGTCGTTTTTTCGAGTTCTAAATGTTTCTAACGGTTCTCTTGTGTCCCGTTCAGTCCCGGAGCCTCCTCAGATCCTCCGCCACATGGAGCCCCAGGCGGTGGAGGCCGGTAAACCCGCTCGCTTCTCGGTGCGGTTGGGCGGCGTCCCTCAGCCTCAGGTCTCCTGGTACAAGAACTCTCAGGCTCTGTCTCCGGGCTTCAAGTGCAAGTTCCTCCACGACGGCGACGAGCACTCGCTGCTGCTGATCGAGGTGTTCCCCGAGGACGCCGCCGTCTACAACTGCGAGGCCAAGAATGACTACGGTGCCGCCACGAGCACCGCGGCGCTCCACGTGGAAGGTAAGGGGGCGGGACTTTACACCTGTGGAACAAAGACTAATGTCAACATCAGGCCTTGTACAGATACAGATACGTGTGTGTGTGTGTGTGTGGTAGTGTCCGAGGTTGTTTCTCCGGACTCCGCTGCTACCGTCGCTCCTCCTGTCGTCATGACTCCCATCGGCAGCACCTCTACCCGCGAGGGGGAACCGGCTCGCTTCCAGTGCCGAGTCCGAGGAGACGGTGAGAGAAGTGAACCCAGACTGAGTGTGTCTCTCGTAGTTATTGATCAGCTGATTGATTATCTGATCGGTGTCTCCAAGAGCTTTTAGCAGCTAGAGAGGTGAAGGAGAACAGAAGCGGAGCTCAAAGAGAGCGAATGGACTTCATCATCCTGTAATTCATCTTTGATGAGTTGGCTCAGGGTCTCTGCTCTTCAGGGTCTCTGCTCTTCAGGGTCTCTGCTCTTCAGGGTCTGGTGTTTGAGCTCAATCGGTCACGTTATCATTTGAGTCAAATCTCACAAAGAAATGCACACAGTTCACAATGTACAAGCGACACATTGAGAAGAACACAAACATAGAACCAAAATATTATTAAATATTTATAATGTGTTATATTTATATTCATAAGCAATAATACTCCACAACAGGTTTTCTTTTGTTTTCTTTTTAGTCTTAAAAATAAGGAAAATAAAATAAAAGTTCAATTTATCTTGTGAAAAAAACAAACAATGCGCCGAACAAAGAAGAAGCTTTAAAGAACACCAACGTTCTCGTCTTTTTCTCCAGATGTGAAGATCAGCTGGTTCCACAAGGAGAAGGAGATCAAGCAGTCGGACTTCTTCAGGATGTCTCAGTTTGACGACAGCTGTCAGCTGGAGATCTCCAGAGTTTACCCCGAGGACGAAGGCGAGTACACCTGCCGGGCCTCCAACAACGCCGGGACGGCCTCCTGCTCCGCTACGCTCACTCTGGACGGTAAGTTTGTCTCCAACGAAACTGCCAGAAAACAGAAAAGAAAGAGGTGTAGGTAAAGAACAGGAACAAGAAAGAGGTGGAGGTAAAGAACAGGAACAAGAAAGAGGTGGAGGTGAAGAACAGGAACAAGAAAGAGGTGGAGGTAAAGAACAGGAACAAGAAAGAGGTAGAGGTGAAGAACAGGAACAAGAAAGGTGGAGGTAAAGAACAGGAACAAGAAACAGGTGGAGGTGAAGAAGAGGAACAAGAAAGGTGGAGGTAAAGAACAGGAAGCAGAAAGAGGTGGAGGTAAAGAGCAGGAACAAGACATCTTCATCTCGGGATCACAGAATGTTGAGTCACCTGGAGATCAAAATAACACAATCCACTTATTGTTTTTTAAAATTTGAATTGAATAATTAATTAATAATTTGTGGTGCTCCAATAAAAAACACACTATTTGTTGCTTCAATCACAACTTATCAGAACAAATGTTATCAGTTTTATTTGAACAAATGACTGATGGCGTCATTCAGCTTCTTAGCAACAGATTTGATGATTTCTCCCAAACTGAAACCACTCGGACTGTGCAGACTGGGATGAATATAAAGGAAACTTAAGCTCATGAAGTCAATGACCTCGCTTCCTTTCAGGGCACAAACACACCGTGGACATTCCCGCTGTGTCTCAGAGACACGTCTCCACCAGCCTCACCGCTATAAAGAAACCATCCGTCAGCCAAAAGCCGGTTTTCCTCCAGCCGATCGCGAGCCTCATGGTGCCTCACGGGGAGGTGGCGCGCTTCCACGCATGCGTGTCCGGCACGCCGAAGCCGGAGATCAGCTGGTTCCACGACCGGCAGCCGGTCCGTCCCACCAAGAACGTGGTGTTCCACTTCGACGAGGCGTCGAGCACCGCCGTGCTCATCATAGTTGACGCTTTCTCCGAGCACGCGGGGCAGTACACCTGCAGGGCCGCCAACAGCGCCGGAGAGGCCGTGTGCTCGGCCACACTCACAGTAACCACCAATGAAGAAGAAGAAGAAGGTAACATCTGGATCCGTCAGGCTGCAGCCAGAATCCCTCTGAAACCACACTCTAAAAAATAAACCCTTCATCTTCCTGAGAGATTAATCCTCCTCTTCCTCCTCATTCATGATGTCCCGAAGCCGTCCGCACAATTAGGGTTTGAAGTTTCCTTTAAATGTTTTTAGACCGTCGTTCAAACGATGGAGACGTCGACGCTGAAGAGCCGAGGTTTTAAACAGACTCACTGCTCCACGTTATCTTGCAGTTGCTCTCTTTCGGGACATCCCTCCTCCAGATGTAACTAACCTCACAGCTCCAGAATCAATCCTGGGGCTTCCTCATCTCCTCACCTTCCTCATCTCCTCATCTCCTCTTCTCTCATCTGTAACCTCCTCCCTCTTGCAGGGAACTCAAACCCCTCTCGTGTCTTGATTCCTGTGTTGAATAATGTTTGTTTCACTTCGTTTGTTGCTGTTTGTTTCACTTTGTGAGTTTGCATTGTTTCTCATTTCTCACTTTAAAATCTCATTTCTCAAAGATTAGAGACTTCTGGGACTCAAATCTATTTGCTTTTTTTATTTGGCTCCAGACATTTCATCATGAAAATACAAACCAGTTTAATTTGAGATTAAGCTGGTTCGATACTCTGACATGGTTTTAATTGTACTTTCATGAAACATTTTGCATTCATAGCTCAAGTTTCCTCAATTCATTTGATAAAACTTGATGGAGCTCAAACACAGAAGGTAAAAAGCATTTGAGTCCTTAAAGATAATCCAGTTCTTCATGTGAATGAATGTTGTGAAGGACTTCTGCTGTCAGCGAGTTAACGTCTTCTTCTTCTTCTTCACAGTGACTCACGTCAGAGAACACATCGAAGCCAAGATCGAGCAAGAAGTCAAAGGTAAGGTTTCCGTCGGGTTCATGACCATCGCGTTTTTAAAAACACTGAAGATTATGTTCACACATGAGAATTGGGCACAATGGAAAAGGGACAGTTTAACAATTCTGCTTCACTTGATAAATGTTTCTCTTTGAAAGTAGTCTGTCAGCAGGTAACTTTGATCCAAGCTTTGAGTCTTTTGAAGGTGTTTTTTTAAGTGAAGAAACTGTTGAGGAAACATCGAATGTGTGGCTGCATGACTGATGGATTATTTGGATTATAGTTGTCCTGCATCAGCAGGCTTTTAGAGTTTGTAAATGTGTTGAACTGTCCCTTTAAGTGATCTTCCCACAGTAGCATGTCGTCTCTATGTCTCTCAATAGAAGGTTCTGATGTTCTGTATTATTCTTCCTGCTCTGGTTCTGAAAATATTTCGTGATTTTCCCCCAAACGAGAACTTGCTCCAACCAGTTTTTTGACACTTGCGGTTTGCATCCAAAAGTTTGTTTTGTTGTTTCTTGGCATGAATGTTCTTCTGATCTCTTTCTCCCAGAAGGCGCAGGATGTGTATCTTTTAAAGCTTCCAGATTTGAAGTGCCCTTTAAAAGATAAGGAGGTTCGCTGCATCTGGAACTGATACCTTCCTCCTGCTAAATATCTCTTAGCCTGGCTTGCAGATAGTGGGATGTGATTCCTGTGGTTTGCACTAAATAACACCAGTGAACTATATTAGTTCGAATAAACGCCTTCTCACCCAATTTTACAGCTTCATTTCTTTACATTTCGGAATACAAGCTATGGAGAGCTCTGCCTCTCGCTGATACTTGTGCATCATTTATCTTAAGTTTAAGGTTAGAAAGGGCGTTTATTCTCCTGTCTGCAAGTCAGGTAAGGAATATTAAAGTACAGAGCAACTATCAAAAGTAGAACAAGTGAATGCTAAGCAGCCCATCTTGGAAACATTTTGCTTTTTTAATGATAATAAAATAATTTATGTTTTGAAGAAATTTCCACAGACGAAGGATCAAAACTTCCTGCAGGTTTCTAATAAAAAGAATCAAGTCTTGCGTTTATTCGAACAAATATGGTGAGTGAAATTATTTCTTACGGCATTGTGACTCCCAGCATGAATTTAATATTTCCATTAATGATTCATTCAAATCCTTTTCTCTCTTTTTCTTTTACCCCTGGAGGCTGACCATTCTCTGTTTATATTTGCAGAGCTGTTTTACCAAGAAAGAAAAGAAGAAACACCGCACAGCAGCGCAGAACTCACCGGCACTCGACAGCTGAGAGGAGCCTTCTCCGACACCGAGGACTTCCTGGATCACGGCCTGGTGTCGGCCAATCGCTGCTCCAGCAGAACCTCATCCATCAGCTCGTGGACGGAGAACATCAAACCTTCTTTCACTAAGAAACTTAAGTTCCAATCGGTCCTGGAAGGAGAACCAGTAGAGATAAAGTGTAAACTGGTTGCATGTCCTCCACCAACTATCCTCTGGTTTCATAATAATAAATCTATTCCTAAAGAGCGTAGACGTAGGATCTCTACTGACAGCAGGATTCACCTGCACACTACCAGTCTGGTTATCGATAGCATCAAAGAGAAGGACTCGGGCAGTTATAAGGTAATGGCGCTAAACACGGAAGGTTCTGCTGAGTCCACAGCATCACTTTTGGTTTCACTGAAGGAAGAGCAGTCCGCTAACTACCTGGGCTTCGTAAGACGCTCTGCTAAAGCCCATGAAAGCGTAGACACCATGGCAGAGCAGAGGAAAGAGAGGAAGTTTAGGGTGGACCTCAGGTGTGTAGGGTCTCCATTTGACAAGATGTCCAAAGTTCATCAGGGAAGATCTCGATCCAAGAGCTCTCTGGTGCGTACCGTATACTTCAAGTCCGGTTCCCACGCAAAAGACAAAGAGGTAGAGAAAGAGTCCAAACGTTTGGAGACGGTGTCCGAGCGTGCCCCGTCCCCTCCCCCCATGTTCGACCGGTCTGAGCGCTTTAACGACAGATTCAGTGACATCTACTGTGACCGGCGCACCGGTGGCAGGTTCAGTGACAAGTTTAGTGACCGGTGCAGTGACCGATACAGCGAGAGGTTCAGTGACACCGAGAGTCTTCACAGCGAGGTGAGGACCAAACTTACCACACTCCAAAAAGCTGTCAAACAGAAGAAGAGGCTCTCTATTTCCACCATGTCCTCCTCTGAGTTTGAGTCAGAATCGGTTGCTAGTGAGTCGAGCTATGCAGATTATGTGGAGAGGCTCAGGGTCAAGCCTGCCTCTCTGCCTGATGTCCAGCAGTTCAATCGAACTTTTGATTTGGGGGAGAGTCCCGGGGAGTTTCAAGGTAAGAGCTCAAAGAGGGACCCCTCTCGGCCTCGTATGAGGCATTCATTTGAGCCTCAGTCTAGATGCAGGGCCATTCAGATCATGAGAGGGGAGTTGACTGACACGCTGCTGCCAGATACAGAAAGGAAATCAGGTGAAAAATATTCAGAGACACTGGAGGATCAAAAAGTTGACAGTTTTGTTGAATCTCGGGTAGATACTAGATTCAAGCATATGGTAAGTGAACGTCACAGTGTGGTTGCTGACCAAAAGGTAGAAGCTACAAAGGTTGAGGTCCAGCTGCGTCACCCTGAAGTCCAGTACTCTGAAACATTAGCGTACCCAAAAACTACAACGTACACTGAGAGCAGAGAATCTCTTGTAGTGGTGCCTTCTGAAGAGGAGGTATCAACCAGGCCTAAGCCAGTCACATTTATAAGGGAGACGTTCCTCAGTGAAGCGGTAACAACGGAAGACAAAGCAACACCAGAACCAGCTGATCCAGTTGAAGAGGAGGGTGCAGGGGAGTCTTTGAGGGCTCAGTATGAGAAGAGCCTGGACGCTGAGCGGATGCAGTGTGAGGAGAAACTCCTTGCTCTGCGGATCAGGAAATGGCAGCAAGGGAGTAGGATGTCAGAAGAGGAGACATTTCCCCCTGAAACGGATCTGCCGATGCCAACAGAGATGCAGTACATGGAGACCGCGGGGCACATTTACCCCCAGCAGGAAGTGATGGAGAAAACAGCAACTGTAGAAACGGAGGCTGTGCCAGAATCTTTCCGTAAATCCCCCAGAATGAAGGCAAGGTTAGTAGATTCTGAATGGGTAAATGTGTCAACGCCAGAATCACCTAAAGTAAAAGATAGAGGAGAAGAAGTGGAAGTTTCTGCCTCCTTGCTTACAAAGTCAGCCACGATGGAAGCCAGATCAGGAGAAATAAAGGGTGAAGCAGCACTCATGCCGGCACAAAAATCCCCCAGAGTAAAAGCGAGAGCAGCAAAAGTGGAAGCGGAGTTGTCTCTTAGAACCATAGAGGCCAGGGTTGAGGAAAGACTAAAAGAGTCCCCCAGGCCGAGGCAAGTCAAATCTAACAAAGAGAGGTTCCTGAGTGAAGCTCTAACACCAGAACCAGCTGATCCACATGAAGAGGAGGGTGCAGGGGAGTCCTTGAGGGCTCAGTATGAGAAGAGCCTGGACGCTGAGCGGATGCAGTGTGAGGAGAAACTCCTTACTCTGCGGATCAGGAAATGGCAGCACGGTATGCGAATGTCAGAAGAGGAGGTACCCCACCCTGAAACTGATCTTCCCAGGCTGGCAGACACTCAGTACATGGATCCTGAGGGGCACATTTACAGCCAACAGGAGGTGGTGGAGAAAAGAGCAACTGTAGACCATGGTACCACATCAACGGCAAAGTCACACAAAGTCAAAGATAGAGTAGAACAGGACGAAATCACTGCCCCTGTGCCCAAGGCCAGAATGAAAGCCAGACCAGGAGTAGAATTGGAAACAGACAAGCAGGCACCAACATCTCGACTAAAATACAGAGCAGCAGAAGTGGAAGCTGAGTCGCCTCGAACAAAAGCCAGAGCGGAGAAGATGTTGTTTGAGAAGACAAGAGAAGAGCGTGAGCTCCAGCTGTCGAGAGAGAATATCTCAGAGCTGAAGAATGAAAGTGAGAAGTTTGTCAGTGAAGAGGAGGCCTTGACTCAGCGGATAATGAAATGGCAAGAGAATGTTCTGTTGGAACAAGAGCAAGCTGTGGAGCCAGAGTCCGACTGGGTGGAGGGTTACTCAAACATCCGGGCAGAGAGGACCACTGAGGCTGGAACAAATGTCGCAGATTCGTCTGCTTTAGAATCAAATCCACATCCTGAAGTGGTCCGCAGCAAGAAGAGTTTCACGGGAAAAACGGCCAAAGAGAAGTTCCTTTTAAGCGAGCCGGTTCCTGCAGGTTTCCAAGATCAGCAGCGTGACAATGAGGCTGATCAGCTGACAGAGGGCCGGGAGACGAGGCTGCAGAGGGACAGTGAGTACTTTGTAAGCGAGGAGGAAGCGCTGGCTCAGCGCATTCTGAAATGGCAACAAGATGTGGTCGAACAAGAGGAAGTAGCTGAACTGGAGTCCGAGTGGGCTTTGGACAATCAATGCAAGCAGCCTGTCACCGGGTTGCTCTTTGAGTCCCATGTTCCTGACAGTGAACCCCGCCGTGGTGTAATTTCTGGTGGAGCCCTGCAAACAAAGCAACCTTTACCTCTTCAACATGCCACTGGCTACGAGCTATCTCCTCCTCGTGGGTCTTCTCCTACATATGCTGGTTTACCACAACGTGTCGGTGTGCCCACTGAAAGTCCGTACGATTTCAAATCTATTTCTGCAAAAGACAGATCAGGTCCTGAAGCTTCGCAAATTCAGGGATACTCTCCAACCCAACATACTAGTGTTCCTGTTGAGGGATATGGACTTGCCTCATCCTGGGATGAGAGCCCTCATAAGTCCTCCAGAGAGTTATCTTCAGTCAGGAGTCGTAGTCCACAGGAGGATCTGGGAGGAGAGGCAGAGAGGAGGCGAACCAGAGAGGAATTCACAATGACTGTAGATAAATCCAGCAGCCAATGCTTCCATTCAGAGCTCAGAGAGGGGAGAGAGAGGAGAGAGAGGAAAGAGGAGATGGAAACTACCAGCGAGAGCAGCGAATGCAGACAACAGAAAGATGGAGGTGTAAGGAGAGAGGAAAGAAGTGGAGATTCATTAAGGTCCAAACGGGGTGGTGAAATGAGTGCAGAAAGCCTTGAACTCGGAGCTATAAAGGAGGAGGAGAGGAAAGTCCGTGAGGAGTCAGATTTGAAAGAGGGAGTTCACCAAATTCAAGAGTCAAAGTGGATGAAAGAAGGCGATACTGGAGGCTCCCGTCCAGTATTTGTGAAAGAAATATCTTTGCTCAAAGTAAAAATCGGTGAGATGTCAGAGTTTACCTGTCAATTCCACGGTGTCCCTCTGCCCACAGTCACCTGGCTCAAAGATGGCCACCCATTAGCTCACAACCCCGACTATGATACCGTGAGCAAAACCAACATATCAAAGCTCACTGTCTTCTATCCAACAACAGACCACGAGGGGACATACGACTGCGTCATAACCAACAAACATGGCAAATCCATCTGCAGCAGCACTCTTGAAATCTCTGACAAAAAGGTGTCGAGAGCTTCAGGCTCCACACAAGAGGTCGTAATTAGAGCAGAGCGAGAGAAGTGTGAGGAAAACCAGGAGAGCATGGTTGAAGCTGAACTTAAGACCTACATGGATTCAGCAAAGGCAACACTACAGGTACCTCAGGTGGTCATCCACAGACACCGCTGCTCAGATGAATCCTTTAGCTCCTCACCTGTAGAAATCAGAATCACCGCTGCCACTCCTCTCCCTGAGATGAGAGAGGAAATCAGTGAGGACCAACCTCTGGTTTTCACGGAGAAACCCTCAGATGTGCCAAGCGACGATGGAGCCTCTCAGACTGTCAAACACAAATTTACTTTCTCCTTTGATGTGGCTGGCGAAGCTCCTCACGTGGTCAGCGAATTAGAGAATACCTCCTGTTCTGAGGGCAACACTGCTGTGTTAGAGTGTGTCATCACAGGTGTACCTGCCCCAAAGGTCACGTGGTATTGTGACGACGTTTGCCTCGAAATCGCGGCCAGAAAACACAGAGTTGAGGTAGATGATAAAGTGCACAGGCTGTATATCAGCAGTTTTACATACACTGATGCCGGAGTGTTCAAATGCGTTGCTAGAAATAAAATGGGAGAGGTTGCAAGCATATCTGATGTGTCATTTAAAGGTGCAGAGCCTGTGCAATTCTCAGAGAGTGGTGGTTTTACTCCGTCTGGGAGAGTGATGAGGTCTCCCGTTGGGTTAACTGAGGATGTTATGAAACCAGATGTATTCCACAAAGCTGTCATCACTCACACTGAAGATGGTATCATTCAGTCAAAAGATAACCCTCTGAGTTCACAAGCTCTATCCGAGGCGGCCAAAGCCCCAAAAGCCAGACCTTGTATCTCGAGAGAGCCGCCGACTGTATCGGGCTGTGGTCTGTCGGCTCCTGCCGCTGAGATAAAAGTCTCTCAGCTTAAACAAGCTTTTGAATCGGACTCACCAGTTGCATCGCTGACTTCCCCTTCTCCAGAGGAGCAGAGAAAGGAAACTCTTTTCCCGGAGGAGATTATACCCGCGGTGGCCATCTCCCTTGACCAGCAGGAACGAGTACTTGAACCTCACACCGTCCATGCAGAATGTGGTGATAGACTTGTTACAGTTAGGACAGCAAATCCAGGTTCTTCCAAAGCTGTTCCTTGTAGAGCTGAACCAGATTTCACTCAAACTATTCCTGCTTCAGAAAAATCTGTTTCCCCCCAGACTCCTGTAGCACCGAAACCTGTCTCTGCCACGACCTCCCAGACCACCTCCTCTCAGGAGGGAGACCGCAAGATCTCTGTGATATCTGGTGATGTTGATGAGGAAGCAGTTTTAGCAGAAAGCCATGGAGTTATTAAACAGTTTGTGGAGGAAGTGCAGGAGTCTCCACACCTGGTCAGGCCTAAAGCACAGAAACCTGCTATAGTTCAACAAATGGAGGTCTCTGAAGTGGAGATGTTGAGGGAGGACACTGTGCACACATTTGACAGAACTAGCAGCTTCATTCCTTTCCAGTCTGAAAAAAATCCTGCAGTAAAACGCTCCGTTACAACTTCAGCTCCAGTCAGAGAAGCTGTTAAGCCAAAAACTATTTCTGCGCCTCTCAAACCTGAGAGACAAAGTGCAACTCGAGGGTCTTCCTCTGTTCATAGAGAAGCTGACGTCAGTACGGTCCTTGCAGGGGAGGAGCTGATTTCAATCCCAGAGCCCTCTATGGACAGTGGTGTCTTTCTTAGTATGCCGGAGTCCCAGGCCGACATGAGAGAGGTAGCTGAGGACATGGCTGCTGATGTAGTTGAGCCACATTCCGAAATCAAGGGTGAAGATGAAATGATTGATGTCCATGTGAAGTCAAATCCTAAACCGGAAGTAGACAGCAGATTTAAAGCACTTGCTGTTCCTGATGATGCTGCTGCTGAGGGACTTCAAAGCCCGGTCGCATCTTTACAGAAAAAAGGTAGTTTGGATGAGGCCTCAGCAGCTGAAGCTGGAGGAGCAGCAGCAGCAGTTGGCTCCATGGAGGAAGAGGAGGTCACTTTTGGTGCTGTGTACGACTTTTACAACCCTCCAACAGACTGGGGAAGACCACTGTCCCCTGAGTCTGAGATGTCCATAGAGATCGGCAGCACTGTGAGCGAAGAGCTAACCGAGGCAGCCGAGAGGTTCTACACCCCGGGCTCGTCCACCGAGGTCTCACAGCCAATTGCACAGTCCTTCCACACTCCAAAGTCCCACATGTCCTTCCATACTGCAAGTTCCGATACCGCCGGTGGGTTCATGACCCCTCAAGATTATCCCTTCTCCCCTGTAGAACAAAAGCGACCCTCGACAGGTGACTCCAGCGAGAGGTTCTTCTCTCCTGTTCAGTTCCTGACATCACCTGGTGATGAGGGCATTGAAACAACCCCTCCCGGAATAAACGTGGACGACAATCCATACCTCACCAAGGGAATAGGGTCTTTGGGCCTGGCAACCCTTCAGGAAAAAGTGCAGGGAATCCCTCCTGCCTTCCTCAAACCGCTCATTAAGAAAAGAGTGTTTGAGAATGACTCGCTCACGTTTTACGCTGAGGTGTTCGGTCTACCTTCCCCCGAAGTGAAGTGGTTCTGCAACAAAACGCAACTGGTGGCAGACGACAGACTTAAAATGGAGAGAGACGGTGATAGCATCTCGCTAACGATTAACAACGTCAGAAAGGCCGACCAGGGAGAATATATCTGTGATGCTGTGAACTACGTCGGGGAAGCCAGAAGTGTTGCTTTAGTAGTGGTTGTGTCGCAGGAAGTGAGGTTCATGCCTGCTCCGCCTGCGGTCACCCATCAGCATGTGATGGAGTTTGACGTGGAGGAAGACGACTCTTCTCGTTCTCCTTCTCCTCAGGAGATTCTGCTTGAAGTAGAATTGGATGAAAACGAGGTGAAGGAATTTGAGAGACAGGTTAAGATCATCACCATCCCTGAGTACACCGCCGACAACAAGAGCATGATCATATCTTTGGATGTGTTGCCGAGTATTTATGAGGAGGGTGCCGTGGACTTTGTCACCCAGGAGCATGATGATTTGAAAATAGCTTTCGAGGTCACGGAGATGCCTCCGAGGTTCATCAATCCCATCTGTGACATGGAAACACCCGAAGGTACCATGGTCATGTTTGAGTGCTCACTGATGGGAATTCCTTCTCCCATCGTGTCCTGGTTCAAAGGCGACAAAAAAATTCCCCACAATAACAAAAAATACTTGCACTCATCTGATGGAGACAACCACTTCCTGAAGATATTTAAAGTCACCACACAGGATAGCGGAGTGTACACCTGCAGGGCTATCAACGTTGTTGGGGAGACCCTGTGTCGGGCCTCTCTGGTAGTGGTAAACGCCAAAGCTTTCTCAGGGAAGACCAGAGGCAGGGAGTTGACCGCCGTGTCCTTAGGAAGCGCCAAAGTCCAGCCACAGAAGTTCGACCTGGTGGTCGGAAACACGTCGTTCGACAGCAAACAGGTGTCAGAAATTGAGCTTGAGTTTGAGTTTGAGCAAGAGGCGGATGAGTCACAGCGGGCGGTCAGGCTGGTGGCCAAGACCGACAACGAAATGAGCGAGCAGGGAGAGAAATATGTTAGCGTCAACTTCGATGTATTTGCCGAACCTGCAAAAGATGACAAAATAGAATTCAAAGGGAAGTCCTCTGATATGTGTAGCTTCCAGTTCCAGGTGACTGAGACATCCCCTAAATGCGTCATACCGTTGGCTAACGTTACCGCGGCCGTAGGGACGCCGGTTATCCTCCAGTGTCTAGTTAGCGGTAAGCCAAACCCCACCGCCGAGTGGTTCAAAGACGGAGACCGCGTCACTGACAGCAGGTGTATAATCCAGGAGAAAACCGCAGGCCATTTCAATCTGCTCATTACTAACGTGACCCAGAGTGATGCTGGTGAGTACAGGTGCATCATCCAAAACATAGCTGGTTGCATTGAAACTGCTGCGCTGCTGAAGGTGTTTTAGAGGTTGAAGGGTCCGGTTGCACAAAGATACCTTTACTCTTCTTTTGTTGTATGTTGCTAATTCTTCACTACTTTAAGGTTGTAGAAATAAAAAAAGACTGACCAATAAAACTTTACAAGCTGATCTACTGGTAAACAGATAATGAGTGAAGCAACAGCTTTAATAAAACTAAATATTTTCACATCTATAAGCCCTCTAAAAAAGTTATTTTTTAATTGCTTGCTTAACACGGTTTACAAATTGCAAGTAGATTGCAGGTATTTGTCTAAGAGCAAAGCCAAGACTTGTCTAACACAGTCGAAAAGTTTAAATGTCTCTTTGTGCAACCAGAACGTAGTCATGTGGGAAAAACAGTGAACAATTGTTTGTCTTTATACAGTTTTATTTTCATTTTTCGTAGAAAAATCTGGGTTTATGTTTGCTTTTGTTATCTGGTTACACTTTAAATGTGAGCTGCTTTAACTTTGAAATTGTATTTATGACATTATGAGGTAATGTCTGTGCTGGTCTTCACTGGTCTGTTTCTAACATTGTGCTGTTCACAACAGTTTGCACTACAAAAGTTAACAACAACAACTAGGAATGTTAGACATAAGTGTGAAACAACAATCTCTTATACAAGAAAACCTTTACAGAAATACATATTGACATTTTAGGTATTTATTTTTATTAAATTAGTGAGAACAGGAGTGTGTAGAAACTACAAAGTCAAAATGAAGAGGTAAATTATTTTAAAATAATCCATATAGGAAATAAATATAAACTTTAGAAACCACCTATAATTATCAGGGCCGGGAATATTTTCAATAAATCAGAACTAACTTAAAGATATATTTTTGGTCTGGTTTGACCAGAAAAAAACAGCAATTATGAGTTAAAATGTCAAATAACATTTCTTTAGCAGTGAAAACTACAACTGTGTTGTGTAACAAACTCTTAATTGTTAAATAACTAAAACGAATAAGGATAAGAAAGGAAACTTTGATCTCCTGCAGAAGGAAACAAATTATTATTATCAATGTCACCTTAGTTTTGCGCAAAAAACGCAAAATGTGTGGTTTTTAATACGTCACTGCCGTGTTTGAATAATAAGAAATAGATACAATAGCAGTAATTATTAAATATAAAATTAATTTGAAGTCATAGGATCAAAAGTCAATCTGAAAACGATCAAGATTATATCGTCATAATTCCCACTTAAATGGCTCAGTTTATTGTTGCTTGTGTGATTTGTGGAAGTTTGTTGCAGTATTTTTTTCTGATTTCTTTGAGTTGTTTTTTTTGGAGTGTGAATGACATTTTTAGGATTTTCATAAAGCAAGTATTTTATAATAGAGTAGTAAATATTTGAAAAATGGATAATACTGTGAAACTTTCAAAAATTTTTAAATACATGTTTTGATGTAAATATGTGTAATTTTAGGAGTATATGAGTAGTAGATTGAGCATTGAGATAGAAGTTCATGGTTTATTTGTACAGATGTCATGTTGGTTTGTCTCAGAGTTTATATAATAAAAATATGAATGATTTGAAGGCGAAGTCTAAGTTTTTTTTTTTTTTAACAATTTAAATGGATGAACACGATCGCCCGGTGTTTACGTGGTCCGTTTGACAATCGTCTTATTTACGGACAAAATGCAGGTGTCAAAAACTACTCATGTTGTGTACGACTTAGTATTATTGTTGATGTTTTGATACCAGTATTAATACATCAACAGATATTGTTTTCCTTCTTTTTTTTTGCAAAAAATAAAATCAAGTTTTTGGTAATTATGCTAATTATCAAACATTTGTTATAAAATGAATTACAATTGATTGGTAATTAAGGAAAACAGTTAAATTAAATTGTGATATATTACCAGAAAATAAACGTTTTAGGTCAATGAATCATCTATCCGTTTGGGGGAAAACTTTTATGTTTATAACATGTTTATGTTAACAAAGCATCTAATCTCTTTAATTTTACTATATATGTGGAAGGGCTGTCGTCTCTTCATCACTTAGTCAACTAATAGATAATTGGGGTCTTTGTAAACTGAAAGATTGTTTTTTGTTTAAATTGTGCCATTTTATCGATTAATTGGAGAAAATCCTACAACTATTAGTGGACTAAGAACTTCTGTGGTCAAAGACAGCCCTCACTTCTTCCTCTTTGTTTATTCCTGCTGTCAATTCAATGTTAATATTACAGCTTTTGTGTTGTGGATATTGTTATCAGTCTTGCTCAATATTTCCTGACAGAACGTTGTAGCACCACCATCACCACTGTGGAAGAACAAGAGGAAACCTACTACACTGGTGTCCAGTTACCACAGAAAACAAAAACACTTGAACTCAAGCCAGAGTCGAAACGTTACTCTTCCTCTTTAGAGAAGAAAAAAGAAAAGCCAGTTTTCCTCAGCCAGCTCGCCCCAGCAGCCGTGACCACCGGAGAAACGGCCCGGTTCACCGTCAAAGTGTCCGGCCTTCCAAAGCCGACCGTTCAATGGTCTCACGGCGGGAAGGTCATTAGGACCTCCTCCATTTACAAGCTGATAGAAGAGAAGGAGGAGTACACGCTAGTAATCACAAAGGTCACATCTGAGTTTGAGGGCGAGTACTCTTGCACTGCCACCAACAGATTCGGTCAGACAACGTGCACCACATACCTCGAGGTGAAAAAGTCTGATGTTAGCCAGGCAGAGAAATGGGTAGAGAAGATGTTCACGGTCACGGGTCAACCTCCTACTTTCACAATTCAGATCCAACCTGTGAGGTGCTCAGAAGGACGGGAGGTTTCTTTTAATTACAAAGCCAGTGGTGATCCGATCCCTGGTGTGACGTGGTTCAAGGGGGCTTTTCAGATCCAGCCCAGTAGAAACTGCATCGTTATAGCCAACCCAGATGGATCTGGCGTTATCAGTATCAAGAGTGTCACACAGAAGGACAGTGGTCTGTATACATGTAAGGCCTCCAACCAGTTTGGGGAGGCGTCTTGTAGTGCCGAGCTTGTTGTGTTCAGAGAGTCCGTCTCTGTTTCTCACAAACAGGAGCAGCTGACGACGGTTCAGAAGAAAAGCTACAAGGTTTCAATGACGGAACAAGCGACAGAGTCTCGCTTGTACCAGGTCAGCCTCCCAGGCCAGGACAGAGCCAGGTCAGATCAGATGGTTTACACCATCGGCACTGAAGACCGGCAGATAATTCCCAGTGAGCAAGTGGGCTCCCTCGGCGAGCTAGAAATCTCTGCTGCCACTATTCATTGCGAGCAGCTGACCCACCAGGCAGCAATGCTTCAGTCTCACGAGATGGAGGAGAGGGTGTCTGTGGTTCCCACCCGTCCGCCTCAGGTCTCGACCATTCCTGTGAAACAGCTCCACATGACGGCGTTTACGTCGTCAGTTGAAGAGAGTCAGGACCTCACAGAGCAGCACTGTGATCGCATTGTAAGCCCCGAGGTCATTGAGCTCCAGGCAGCTCGAGAAAAGAGGTCAGTGGTGATGTCAGCTGTTGCTGAGGAGCTCACCCCACTTTCTACTGTTAGCACAGAGTCTCTGGCCGACAGGAAGTCTGCGACCATCAGGCCCACTTCAGAACCTAAACATCTAGTCAGTGGGCATCAAGTTGAGTCACAACTGCCCATCCTAAAAGAGGAGTCTCAGGATATCCCCAAAACACAGGAGGAGAAGGGTTATAAGGTTAAAGAAGGTGTTAAGATTTTATACTCAGCCCAGTCTGCAGAGAAACGGGTGCTTGCAGAGGGCCACACAACTGAACTAGCAACAGCAGACTCTGCTGTGAAGTCCTCCGTAGGTAAAGAACAGCACCGACCTGTCTTGGCCTCAGTCAGCGAGTCTAAACAGACTCTTTCCAAGGAGACTAAGTTCTCCATGATGAGGCCCACTGAGGAGACAGCCCATCTCTGTAAGGATAGAGTGATGAATGTAGCGCTAACTGCTGAAGAGAAGCAAATGCTGCAGGCTGAGCCCACTCAGCAGCTGCCAGGTCTGGCCAGTGCCATGTCCATTCAGTCACAGGTAGAAGGAGAGCAGTTGTTGCACCTGCAGGTTATCACAGACCAGGACCTCCTTCCATCTGAGAAGAGCTTCACCTGTGAGAAACCCGCACCAGAGCAGGCAGGAGCTAGAAAGAGTCCCACTCTGCTGCACACCGTTACCCAAGATGAGCAGAGGACAGTAGTTTATGAGGACACATCAGAGTTTGAGGCCAAGGCTAGCACCACGACGATCCAGCCCCAGAAAGAGGCTCCTGCTTCGCTGCATCTCCCGTCATCCCAATCTGTGGAGGCGCTACCCAAAGAGGGTATCCTCACAATTGAGAAGCCCGAACAGCAGGTGGCGGCGCAGAAACAAGAAAAGACGAGGAGGCACGCAGCCACCTCGGAGGAGAGAAGGGAGCTCACGGCAGATTATCACACAGAGCTGGATCTGTCCGTGACGGGCTTTCAGTCTCAACTTCGGACTGAACCCAGGCCTCAGAACATCCTCCAGCTCTCCTTCCAGCCCATGCAGCTGCCGAAAGAGACGCCAGTTACTTCCGACGTCAAGCAGCAGCGAGCTTTGGTGCAGAAGGAGGATCGCTTGAACGAGATGCATGTCCCCAGTGTGGCCGACAGTCAGGCCTTAGAGGAGGGCCACACTGAGAGTCTCACCGCCGTGGATAAATTCACCTGCCAGATGGCGGTAGAGCCAAAACTTCCCACAGAGCCGATCCAGATTGAGGAGAAGGAGATCTCCACTGAGAGTAGTGTCCTTCTAGAGGCAGCAGAACAGGACTTTGCCGTTCAGATCCAGGAGGGACAGTCAGTCAGGCAGTCTATAGTGATGGACGAGAAGCGAGTGCTGACCGGTGAGCTCTCTCAAGAGATCACCAAGTCTGAGTCCACTAAAGTCATCGTCACCACACAGCCGAAACTGTCCATTATGGCATCGGAATCGAAAGACAGCACCGCTCTTCCCAAAGAGATGACATTTGTGATTCACATCCCTAAACCTTTCAGTCTAAATATTCGGCGTCAGCTCAGAGACGCTCTTCAGTCCGCTACGGCCAGCGACCAGCCGGTGTTACTGGCTGACGTGGTGGGAAGGTTACAGGCTGTAGAGGTACAGGAAGTCAAGGTTCAGCGAGAGCCCAAGCGGGCCATGTTTACATACCTGATCACAACAACAGGTGCCCCCATGGAGATCACCCTGGCTTTTGAGGGTAAATACCCTCAGACAGCTGACATCAGGACTGAACTCCAAGCAGCTTTCCACTCCATAGTTTACCAGGAAGCCGACGTTCTTACCTCAGACCAGCCGGGCACTATGCAGCTAGACAAACCTCAAAGGGCGCAGGTCACCTCGGCCCGCTCTAAGCAAATGCTGTCATCCACGGTAGAGACTGTGAGCATGGCAGAGAGTGCGTTGGACTTCACTGCTGTTAAATCTCAGGCTGCCGCACTCAAGACAGAGTCCAAAATGGCAGTCGAATGTGCTGCCGCTGAGCAACAGGTTGTGGTGCAGGAATCCAAGGCAGCAATGATGGAACAGTCCATCTCATCTCAGTTCAAAGTCTCCACAGAGTCTCACGTGTCTTTTGAGCAGTCGGTGCAGGTGTCGAGGCAGGAAGTGAGGTCAGTGACGGTGAAAAGCACAGAGAAAGATGTAGGAGCGGCTGTTGTTATCACAACCCTGCCTCCCACCACCGTTCCCACCGAACAGGTGGTGGATGTGAGCATCCAGAAGGAGCACAGGGAGGAGATCTTTAAAGAGGAGATCACTGTATCCAGGGCAGAACAGAGAGAATACCCTGTAATAGTCACCTCCCTCAAAGATTTATCCGTCGACGAAGATAGTAAGATAACTTTTAGCACCACCATTAAGTACGTCACAAAGGTAAACTGGTTTTTCAATGGGCAATTGGTGAACTCTGGCAAAGAGTTCAAGTGTTCCAAAGATCACGACACATACACATTGGTTATCAACAAAGTTGTCAAGGAGAGGCATCAAGGAGAATATGTTTGTGAGGCTGAGAATGAGGCCGGCAGGACTTCAACATCTTCAAGACTCACTGTGGTCTCAAGAGGTTTGATAACAGTAAAACTTAATGTGTCATTCATTCATCCACTTTCTCTGAGAACGACTAATCATTCCCATGAATCAGTTCCATTCAAGACTTATTTCATTCTGGTCTCTATATTCATTTCATAGCATGAACCCCCTCAGCAGGGCACTGGTACTAACTCACTATGTCTTGTTCGTTCCACATCATCGTGTGGTTAAATATCGCCTAAAGACCAGAACCGTCACAGCCATGCAGGTTTATCGAAAGGCTCTGTAGTCAATGAGCTTCTTGCTATAATGGTTGTCATGATCCTGGTCTTCAGGTAACTTTCATGTTTTTCTTTTTCTTCATGGTCCCTTTGGCATGTTGGTGTCAACAGGTTCCTTTGTTTTAAACTCATGGTCTGTCACATTCCTTTAGGTCCATTTCCTTCACACATCTCTCTCTGCATGCTTCGAGGACTTCAACCTAAGAATGCTTCATCTTTCACAAACTTTGTTTCTCCACCTTGTAGCCTGAACCCTAGCCCCATGAGAATCACATACAATCATACCAGCCTTTTGTGAAACCATGGGGCTAATGTTCTTGCAGATTTTCTCCTCCACAGTCACTCCTGTGTCCACCATTGTTGTACATTCCACCATTCCTGTTCCTGACCTGTCAGTTGTTTTTCTTTAAACTGAGCTTCATAGATCCTATGAGTAACGTTTACCTTTTTCTCCGTGTGTGCCTCAGCACCGCCAGTCTTTAGGCAGAAAATCATGCCTCTGGAGATAAACATCGGCAGCCAGGCCAAGTTCGATTGTGAAATCGAAGACGCCTTGAGTGTGACCTTCAAATGGTACAAGTCTGCCATTGAAATCAAGCAGAGCGAGAAGTTCAGGATCCTCAGCCGCCACACCAGTTCCTCCTTGGAGCTCCTAAACCCAATCAAAGCCGACAGCAACGAATACACCTGCAAGGCTTCAAACCAACACGGCACTGACAGCTGCACCGCCATGCTAATCG
Organism: Anarrhichthys ocellatus; assembly: GCF_004355925.1. Classification (NCBI taxonomy): domain Eukaryota; kingdom Metazoa; phylum Chordata; class Actinopteri; order Perciformes; family Anarhichadidae; genus Anarrhichthys; species Anarrhichthys ocellatus. The sequence continues at coordinate 305,671 of NW_022280160.1, read as the reverse complement.
TCACCGGTAAGACCCAGTGGGACCCTTTTTTATTATTTTTAAAGTATTGCTTTACCAATGTGTCTGTTTGAGAGAGAGAGAATTATATATTTGCAATGTGTTTTTCCATGAGTCATTATGGTGCAATGCGGAAGTGATGATTTGTACATGACTTGGATCTTGTGTCACGTTTGGCAAGATTTTAAAGATGTTGAGGATCACATTTTCTCATGTTTTGACCTACGTCGGTCACCAAGTTGAGGTTGCTGAGATTATTTTTGATGTTGGTGTAATTTTTCCACTTTTTAAAAAATGTGTTCAACTTATTTGTATATTTTACCTACTTTCCATAGAAATGTACCCGCCGGTATTTGTATCAAAACCTGACCCAATGACTTTATACGTGGGCAAACAAGCTGTGCTCCAGTGCTCACTCACTGGATCCTCCCCCATGGAAGTTGTCTGGCACAAGGACAACATAGCCATCTCCTCCGAAGGGAACTATGTCATGAAATGTGAAAAGAACAAGTATTCCCTTCTCATTAGAAGTCTTGAGCTGACTGACCAGGGAGCGTACCTGTGCAAGGCCTCCAACAGTGTTGGCACTGCTACTTTTACCACAGAGCTCAAGGTTATCAAGAAGCCCAGCTTTGTTAAGACCGTTGAGCCAGCGTCAGCTGCTGTCAATGACCCGCTGAGGCTGGAGTGCCAGGTGGACGAGGACACTGGTGTGACCGTCACCTGGACCAGGGATGGCAAAAAAGTCCACCAGAGCATGGAGTGTAAACTGTCCTTGGAGGACAAGGTCGCTGTTGTTGACATTCCCAAGTCGAAACTGAAGGACTCTGGGAAATATGTGTGCACGGCCACGAATGAGGCCGGGAGCTCATCCTGTGAGGCTGTGGTAACTGTTCAAGGTAAGATCCTAGAGAAGATCTTTCCGTTAGCTTTGATGAAAAAATTAGCAAATGGATTATTGCTGTTGTCAGCCAACTGCAAGCTGACCCTAACAATATGCACCGCTGTCGTGTTGTCTTTCCTTTTTGCATTTTTCTGTTTTGGTTATTTAGTTTTTAGTTTTTGTCATGTGTCTCTTTTGACAATGATCTTAAATCAAACACTCCTTTCAGAGCCCCCTGCCTTTGTTAGGAAACTGGAACCTAAGATTACCTGGAAACAAGGCATAGCTGCACGCATACAGTGCACCATTAAAGGATCGCCCGAACTTCACATCCACTGGTTCTGGAATGACAGAGAGCTTGGTGATGGAGAAAAATATAAAATCTCTTTCAAGAGTGGAGTTGCCTCTTTGGAGATAATGAACCTGTTGGTCACAGACAGTGGGAGTTACACCTGTGAGGTGTCAAACAATGCCGGCAGCGAGAGCTGCAACACTCTTATAGCTGTTAAAGGTTTGTCAAATCTTGCATTTACTTGACACTAACTTATGAATTTTAGAAAATCTTTGGTGTTAACTGCCTACACTTTACTTACCCTTCTGACACCCAGAGCCACCATCCATAAGAAAAGAGCTGCAGACTGTAGAGGCGGTGAAGGGAGCAGCTACTCAGCTGGAGTGTGAGATCATGGGAACAGCTCCTTTTGAAATCAGCTGGTTGAAAAATAAGAAAGCCATCTCCAGTGATCAGAAGTATAAAATAATTCTTCAAGATACCTTGTCGAGGCTGGAGATCCAGACCTTTGATAGTGCCGATGTTGGAGATTATCAGTGTGTCATATCCAATGATGTGGGCAAAGTCATCACTAAGGCCCAAGCTAAACTTAAAGGTAAACCTGAGTTTAATCAATGGTATTCACCGAGGTTTAATCTCATTCTTCAAACTCAGATTTTAACCCTTGAATTGTTCTTGTAGAGCCACCGACTTTCTTAAAGAGGGTTGAGAGTGCTACAGCAGTGTTGGGAAACACAGTAAAACTACAGGGGACCATTAAGGGTTCGGCTCCCATCTCTGTTAAATGGACAAAAGACTCTGAAATACTGAGAGATGATGATTCAAACATCAAGATGGCATTTGAGAACAATGTTGTTAGCTTGTCCATAACAACGGTGGCCATCAGCCACGGCGGCAAGTATTCATGTCAAGCTGAGAACGAGGCTGGCCAACAAAAATGCGAAGCTACCTTGACCGTGCAAGGTCAGTTGACGTCTTTGATGCAGAGATACTATGTAGAGTTCTATAGGTTCTTGTGTCTAATCTCTTATATCTTATTAACTATGTCTTATCTCAGAACCTGCCAGAATCGTAGAACCTGCAGAGTCCATCAGTGTGACTGCAGGTGATTCTGCCACGTTGGAGTGCACGATCTCTGGAAGCCCAGACCTCAAAGTGAAGTGGTTTAAAGACGGCAAAGAGATGATCAGTGGCCGTAAATATAAGATGACTCTGAAAGACAATATTGCCACCATGAAGATTCTTACGGCAGAAAGAGGAGACACTTCAGAGTACAAGATGGAGGTGTCGAATAAAGTCGGGAAAGACCAGTGCACATGCTCGGTCATGATCTTAGGTTAGTTATGTTATGACAAGTCTTAGTAACTCAAAACGTCTTACTTCCTCATCATACATGTGTTTATAACCACAAGGAAACAAACTTTGACACACATTTTGGGACTAACATTATTCTACAGTCTGCAATAGACATTAATTGTAGTTGGAGACAAAGTGTTATTTCCTTTTAGATTTTAGCCGAGTGATTCTTTAAAAACAGGATGAAATCGTGTTAATGCATGAGATGTTTTTTTCTTCAACAACCAGATCGAATAATGCCTCCAACTTTCACCAAGTCCCTGAAAAGAGTTGATGGTAACATTGGTAATGACGTCTCCATGGATTGTAAAGTGTCTGGGTCCCAACCCATGACCATAGCTTGGTTCAAAGATGACCAGGAAATCAAATCTGGATCCAAATTCCAGCCAGAATTCAAAGACAGTTCTGCTACGCTGAGAATTATACGGCTGGGGAAAGCCGACTCTGGAGTTTACAAATGCAGAGCCACCAATTCAGCCGGCTTTAAGGAAACCAGCGGCACGCTCTATGTCAAAGGTTATGAATGCTCAGCTTTGTGTTGTTCCTTAATTTGTTGTGTACAATCCGTCAATAGTTTCATGCTAACATGAAATGCAATCTTTGTTTTTGTTTATGGCCTCTAGAGCCCCCAGTGTTCACAGTGAAACCTGACAACCAGGATGTTATTCCAGGAACCACCGTGTCCTTCAGAACAACCTTCACTGGAACAGCTCCTTTAGCTGTAAAGTGGTTCAGAGAGGAAAAAGAGGTTATATCTGGAGGCTCATATTTCATAAAGAAAGACGCCTCTTCGAGCTCTTTGGAGCTTAACTCTGTGAAACCCAGTGACTCCTCTAAATACACATGCCAAGTGTCCAATGATGCTGGGAAGGTGGATTGCACTGCAGTCCTCTTTGTGAAAGGTGCCCGTCTTCACCGTTGTGTTCGGCTGCATGAAAAAAATATCTTGACATCAATATCCCTTTTGATACTAACACCATGTCTTCTGTCTGATAATGAATGTTAACCTCTTCTCTCAGAGCCTCCTTTGTTTGTGGTGAAGCTCGAGGCGACCAAACTTGTCACCAGCAGCGACTCCACCAAGCTGGAGTGCAAAGTGACGGGCAGCCCCGTCATCGGTTTCAAATGGTTCAAGGACGAGATGGAGATCAGCTCCAGTCCTAAATACACAATGGCCTCGATTGACTTAGTGGCGTCTCTGGAAATAGGCGACTGTGCAGTCGAGGATAGCGGAGATTATGTCTGTGTGGCGTCCAGCGAGGCCGGTAGTGACCGCTGCAGCAGCACAGTCACAGTCAAAGGTTGGTTCCAGTGATTTGTTCTTACTCCCATTTTTAGACTTTTACTGTGAAATTGAAGTCTTTTTTTGCTTCGTTTCAAATGACAAATCGTCAGCATTTATCCTGTCAAGACGCCACGCCCCCTGGTGGACGAAGACATAATTGAACACCACTGGTGAGACTAGTGGAGCGTGGCCTCTCCGTAGAGTAAACACTGAGGAAGTCTTGACCGGTATTACAGCTAGAAGAAGTCATTCAGGACAAGCATTTTCAACTTCACAGTGAAACTCAAGTGGATCACTCTTGTGTGGTCCAGTGTAACGCGCTGACACGTCCGCTGTTCTCTTCCAGAGCCGCCATTGTTTGTGCGTAGCATGGAGCCCAAAGATGTGGTGAAAGGTTCTGAGGTGATGCTGGAGGGCCAGGTCTCTGGCTCAGCCCCTTTCACCGTGTCGTTCTATAAGAACACAAAGCCGATCAGGAATGACAAGAGACACCGGATCACGGTGAAAGATGACCTGATAGCCCTGCAGGTGCTGGCAGTAGAGGCAGGAGACTTGGGCTTGTACCAGTGCACTGTTGAGAATGAAGTGGGCACGGCCTCCTGTGATTGTCAAGTAACGCTCAAAGGTTGGTTTAGATGCTGCCGACATTTAAATCTGCTCCATTTATTTGGATAGCCTCGCAAAGCTTCATCCTGACCTGGCAACCGCTCAGTAGGCATTTATTTAATGCCGCTTTATTTCTTCACAGATACAGCGACTTTGAGTTCAGTCACTTTTGATATAGCTGGAAAATTACAAATACAGTATGTCTTAGAGGCCCTTAAATTATCACAACACGGATCCCCATCTATCGATACGAGACCAAACCTTTCAGAAAAAAAGGTTCTCCTTTCAAAAGAGCAACAAAGGTTCCTTTGGTTGGGATGGACAGACTTGCAATTAATGTTATATAAATATTTAGGGTAGACAGTAGTACCCTTACTGATTGGACAAATATGCTCAACCTCTGCTCCAGAAATGTCGGCAGATTTCTCTGAAAGTCCAACAAGATCAGTTACTTGATATTGAGTTCTTTGATCAGGAGTTTGGAGACGCAGCCGTTCACTACCTGAACACTCATCAAAGCTATTGATCTCGAATGTTTCCACAAATCTCATAGAAACACTGAGCTTGCAGCAGGAAGTCTGACTTTGCGAGGCTAATATTCAGAGAAGCCAATAATATTCTTTAAAAATGTCTCCTTGTAGAACCACCATCATTTGTGAGAAAGCTGGAGAACCTCAGCTCCTTGGTTGGCAGAGAGGTTTCTCTGCAGTGCACTCTGAAGGGCTCAGAGCCCATGACTGTGTCCTGGACCAAAGACAACCACGAGCTCAAAGAGGCCGAACACATTCAGATTACATATGAGAACAACACGGCTCTGCTGCACTTCACCAACTTACAGAGCAAACATGGAGGCAAATACTCCTGCCAGGCGCAGAATCAGGCCGGGAGCCAGACGTGCTCCGCAGTGTTGACAGTCAAAGGTTGGTTAAGATACTCGAGAACTCCAACTTGAAAATAAACTATGTCCAGTCGATGCGTTCAGGAGATCCTTATCAATTCATGAAGTCACACATAATTTTATGAGTTGATAATGACCAAACGCATCTTTAGTTGTTGTTTACTTTAGTTCTCCGTTTAGAGATTCTTTGCTGACTGTGTTGTTTGACGTCTCAGAGCCAGCTAAGGTCACGGAGGAGGCCAAGTCTATCAGTGTGACTCAGGGGGATCCGGCCACGCTGGAGGCCCGGTTCTCAGGCACAAAACCTCTGAAGGCCAGATGGCTTCAGGCTGGCAAGGAGCTGACCTCAGGCCAGAGATATAAAGTCCATGGCACAGACACCAGCTCCGTGCTCAAGGTTATTAAAACTGAGAAAAGTGACAGCGGTGACTACACCTTTGAGATTTCAAATGATGTCGGCCAAAGTTCTTGCGTGGCCACACTCACCATTCTCGGTCAGTTCTTAATGTGTAACCAATAACTCAACATTGGTTTTGTTTAAATACGTCGTACTTTGAAAGTTGCTTCTCACCTCTTTTTTTCTTCTATCAATGTTAGATCAAATAATTCCTCCGTCTTTTTCGAGAAAGCTGAAGCAGACGGAAGGTATCAAAGGATCATTTGCTCATCTGGAGTGTCTGGTATCCGGCTCCTTGCCGATAACCATACAATGGTACAAAGATGAGAAAGAGATCCAGACTGATGAGAAACACAAATGCACTTTCTTTGAGAATGTTGCTTTCCTGGAAATCTCTAATCTTGACAGTAAAGACAGCGGCAGCTATACCTGCATCGCTAAAAACAAAGCAGGAACCGTCCAGTGCTCTGGGAACGTGTTTGTCAAAGGTTTGTTTTTGGTATTTATCAGTAGGTGGATGTGTTTAATCAAAGTTTAGCTACACATCTTAAAGGATCTTTGTTATAGAAGCATTATTTCCTTTTGTTTCTCTTCCAGAACCACCATGCATTCTTGAAAAGCCTGATTCCATGAATGTCTTGCCTGGCTCCAAAGTCCAGTTGAACGTACTAGTCTCTGGCACGCCGCCACTGACCACCAAATGGTTTAAAAACAAGAAAGAGATTTTATCCAGTGCCGACTGCTCTGTGGTCAAAGACAACACCTCGAGCTCTCTGGAGCTCTTCTTTGCTAAAACCTCTGATTCTGGAGACTATGTCTGTGAAATCCAGAACGATGTGGGCTCCACTTCATGCCAGGCAACGCTCTTTGTCAAAGGTTAATATATTATTTATGTCAAACTAAATATGTCTCCATCCATCTGTTCTTATTGGCATTTTGAATCCAGAACGCGTTCCTTTTCCTTTGACTTAACGCTTCACCTCAAAGTTGGTAGTGTTTTCATTTAACTCTTTGCTGTATGAAGTGACTGTATAGACGCACACACTCACAATCACTTGAATACCTCAAAGCCTAAATGTTCTTTTCTGAGCTGGAAGAGTCAGTCAAAGAGAAGATGCTATGAAGGCTTATTGATTGATGATATCGTTTCAGACTAAAATTCAACAAAACAGGCAAATAAATCAGTAAATAAATGCCACACTAGCTTGGGAAGCGAATATGGCTAGTAATAAAGGCATCTTCTTTTGCCTCTTCAGGTTATTCACAAAACAACTGATGGAAACACACTGACTTGCTTAAGAATTGAGCAACATTTGGATGGAGACTTTGTCAACATTATAGAGATCATGGTTTTCTACTTGCCATCTGTCTGATGGTTACACCGATCATTTTATTTTGTTTTCTTAGAGCCCCCTAAGTTCACACGAACCCCAGCTCGCGTGTCCGTGGTCCGTCCCGGTCAGAGTAAAGTGTTTGAGTGCCAGCTGACCGGCACACCTGAGATAGACATCTACTGGTTCAGGGAAGGCTCTGAGATCAGCCACAGCGATCGGTACAAGTTGGTCTTTGTTAACTCTGTGGCCACGCTGGAAGTCTGTTGTGCCGATACCAAAGACAGTGGGCTTTACTACTGCGAGGCTCGCAATGAGGCCGGCAGCGAGAGCTGCAGCATGGAGCTCAAGGTCAAAGGTTAGTTGTGTCAGCACTTTTAAGACTAAGATTGGAGGCAGTGGTTTCCCACCTCTCCTGGATTATCTGCCATTCTGCTGCAAAGAACTGTTTTACATTTGGTTTCCTAAAAGGAAAAGATTTCAAATTGAGAATTTTGACAATCGGCTTTGTCCATAAACTACCCGACTCAACAGATTAATGGACCTTAAACAGTTCAAAATATGTCTCAAACCAGCTAGAAACAATTCTCTGGGAAACCTTGCTTCCAAATCTTCATCAAATACTGATCGAGGCTGTTTGGATCATATAATATTTAGAAAAATAATTAACGGAAAAAGGTAGGTGACAGTTTGTTTTCTCTCATCTCAGAACCGCCATCCTTTATTAAAGAGCTGGCTCCGGCTGATGTTGTGAAGAGCTTTAGTGCCTGTTTTGAGTGTCAGGTAGCTGGGACTGGTCCATTTGAGATAACATGGCACAAAGATGCAAAGGAGATCAAACCCAGTGCTAAACACGGCTTCTCCCAGATGAACGACATTGTGGGTCTGGAGGTGCACAAGTGTGACACTGCAGATGTCGGTGAATACCAGTGTACAGTTGCTAATGAGGTGGGAAGCTGTACTTGTAAGACTACGCTAAACCTCAAAGGTTAGTCTAATCAGAATTTCAAATCCACATTTTTTATTCTTTGAGGTAATAACTGACCCTTTACTTAAATATTTCATTGGTTTCCTCTAATAGAACCACCAACATTCACCAAGAGGATTGAGAACACTGCCACTGTTCTAGGTAAAATGGCTGAGTTTCAGTGTGTTGTGGAGGGTTCTCCCACTCTCTCTGTACAATGGCAAAAAGATGAGAACTGGATTTTGGAGGATCCTAAAATTGAGAGAACATTTGAGAACAATGTGGCCACTCTCAGGATTCCCACCTGCGAGGTGACGCACAGCGGGAAATACACCTGCCAGGTGGTAAACGAGGCCGGGCAGGATAAGTGCTTTGCCACCCTGACGGTGCAAGGTATACCTGTGCTTAACTAATCATGGTATTAAAGCTTTCCATGGTCCTAACTTTGTGAGAAACCGTATCAATGTTTGATTTTGTTTTGCATTGTAGAACCTCCTCAGATCACAGAGAAACCTGAAGTGATAAAGGTTACAGTGGGAGATCCCGTCAGTCTGGACTGTAAGGTGACGGGCTCCCCTGAGCTCAAAGTAAAATGGATGAAAGATGGCAGGGCGCTTCAGTCCATCAGACAGCACAAGCTGGTCTTTGAGAACAACATCAGCAGCCTAAAGGTTCAGTCGGCTCAGAAAGAGGATGAAGGAGAGTATGTCTTCGAGGTGGCAAACCACATCAGTAGCTGTACCTGCAAAGTCAATGTGATCATACTAGGTTGGTTTGAAAAACATAAAACTCCTGCGGTACATAGCGACATGTTGAATAATGCCTGATAACATTCTTGTTATTCTTTTGGTAACAGATCAAGTAATTGCCCCAAGCTTCATCAAACCCCTGGTAGACATGCAGGAGATATTGGGCTCCTTTGTTCAGATATGTTGCAAAATATCTGGTTCCCTGCCCATCTCTGTGGAATGGCAGAAAGACGGGACCAAAATCTCTAGTGGTGTGAAACACAAACTCATTCAGCAGGACAATTCAGTGTCCATTGAAATCGAACAGCTGGAGAGATCTGATGCAGGATCCTACTCTTGCAAACTGACCAACGCAGCGGGAAGTTGTGAATGCAAAGCATCCCTCATGGTTAAAGGTCAGATATTGATCTCCCACATTATTGCTCATGCAATCCTAAATCAAAGGTGAGTACCTCCTTTTAACGCCGTCCGTCTTGTTCTCTTCAGAACCTGCCAGCTTTGTGACACTGCCTGAGTCCCAGGCGGCTCTACCAAATGGCACTGTACGCTTCAAAGGCACATTTAAGGGAACGCCTCCTTTCACGGTCAAATGGTTCAAGGACGACTCAGAGCTCATGACCGGGCCCACTTGTTTCACAGGGCTGGAGGGCCTGTCGTGCTTCTTAGAGCTCTATTCAGTGGGCGTCACCCAGAGTGGAGTTTACTCTTGCCAAGTCAGCAACGACGCTGGCTCTATACGCTGCAGTGCAGACTTGACAGTCAAAGGTTGGACTTGCATCTTTTGAATCAACTCTTGCGTGGCTGCATTTATCTCACATCTGCATCGCTGGCTAAAACTAATGATTCTCTGTCACATTTTTACAGCTTTCGCAGAACTTTCATTGTTTCTATATTATTCATAAGCTTTTGTCACTGCTGCAGCTTCCCATCAAGAAGTGTTTGTTGCCTTTTGTGATGCACTTGCGTTTTCCACAACCATCCCGTCTCTACTGCTAACCCCATCATTGTCAGCTCATCTGCTCACCTCCTGCCTGTTGTAACAATCTAGTTTAAGTGCCCCTACATCTTCCAGCAGCTAATATATCTGTATTTTGGCTTTCCAGAACCACCCGAGTTTGTGCTGAAACTCCCTGCCATTAAGTTTGTGAAGCAGGGTGAGTCACTCCGACTGGAGTGCAAAGTCAGTGGTACTGCCCCTCTGAAAGTGACCTGGTACAAACAGGACACCAAGGTCACAGATGGGGGCAACTACAGGACATCATTTGTTGACTCAGTGGCAGACCTGGAACTGCTCTCTGCCAGCTTTGATGATGATGGAGTTTACACCTGTGAAGCTCGGAACGATGCTGGCAGCGTCAGCTGCAGCACCACACTTAACGTTAAAGGTCAGCCTCTCACTGACTTCCTAATCATCATTTATCATTCATGGTCTGACTTTCTGATGCACTGGCAGTTCAGTGTGTTGTTCAAGTTTTGGTTAAGGTTTGGTTGTATTGCTTAAACCTGGAATACGTAACATTCTTCTTTCGTCCTTTATATATCCATCCGGTATGGTGGAGTATCGTGAAATGCTCAAGCTCGCAACTTGGAGACTCGTTCCTTTTTCCGCTGTTTAGAAATGTTCATCAGCTTGTCAGTTTGCCCCTTTGTTTGGGAAATGCAATTAAAACATGCTGGAACCTTTTGAGTCAGATAAACTGCTGGATACACAATACCTCAGCCATTTTAGCTGTAGTTCCAACAGCATTCCTGTCCTTCTTGTAGTTCCAATAAATTTCCATAACACGGCCATCAAAAGTTTCAACTCCTTAATTTTAACTTCAACAACATTCCACAATAATTTCTCCATGTTAGGTGTATTCGTTAGAAGTCCGCCATCTGGACTACAGTCCCAACAAACTCCACATCGATTATGTCTCAGATTTAGTTTCAACACAGACTCAGCAGCCTAGACTGCAGTTCCAACAACTTTGTCATCTTAGACATGGTTCCAACAAACTTCCTTTCCAACTCCACCATCTTAGACGTAGTTCCAACAAACTTCCTTTCCAATTCCACCATCTTAGACATAGTTCCAACTTCCTTACTAACTCCACCATCTTAGACATAGTTCCAACTTCCTTACCAACTCCACCATCTTAGCTGTAGTTCGATCAAACTTCCTTACCAACTCCACCATCTTAGCTGTAGTTCCAACTAACTTCTTTACCAACTCCACCATCTTTGCCGTAGTTCCAGCAAACTTCCTAACCAACTCCACCATCTTAGCTGTAGTTCGATCAAACTTCCTTACCAACTCCACCATCTTTGACGTAGTTCCAACAAAGCGTACAGAGCGTGACAACACATGCAATGTTACGGATTTCAGCTTTAAGATTGCGTCATGGATTCTTTTCCCGTCTATGCCTCTTTAACAGTTTCCTAATCTTTTTGTAGACCCCCCATCTTTTGTCAAAGTACCTCAGCCCGTTGAAGGGCTGAAGGGTAAGGATGTGAGTCTGTACTGTGAGATGAGCGGTACAGCTCCGTTCCAGATCACCTGGTTCAAAGACAGGAAACCTCTGATGGAGAGCAGGAAGTTTAAGATGGTGAGCGAGGGCAGCTTGGCTACGCTGCATATCATTGGGATAGAGTCTTCGGATGCTGGCGAATACGAGTGCAAGGTGTCAAACAGTGTAGGAAGTGACACCTGCAAGACATCAGTTAAACTCAGAGGTCAGTAGAAATTGCGTTCGTCTCAAATGAAAATCAGAATTTCAGATTAGATTTCAGGTAACTTTGTCACCCTGCTGACTTTCCCTTTTGCGCTGTTTGTCTCCTCTCTTCAGAGCCGCCGTCGTTTGTGAAGAAACTGTCAAACATGACAGTGATACTGGGAGAGGAGGTGATCCTTGTGGCCACTGTTAAAGGCTCTGAACCCATTACTGTGTCCTGGGTTCAAGACAAGGATCACATTCTCAGGGACGGTGACAACAGGAAAATCACCTTTGAGAACAACATGGTCGCTCTTAAAGTCTTTAAGGCTGATGCAACCACGGCAGGCAAATACACCTGCCAACTCAGAAACGATGCTGGGAGTGTGGAGTGTTTCGCTAACTTGACTGTTCTAGGTTTGTAATCATATAATTCTCTCTTTCTCATGCAGTTTTTTTCCCCCCTTCCTTCGTCCTGCAGGTTTGATTAAGAACATGTTCTGCTTCTCTGTTCATTCCAGAACCTGCTAAGATAGTGGACAAGCCCGACGCTCTGAGCGTGACGGCGGGCGACATCGCCGCCCTGGAGGTCAAAGTGTGTGGAACCCCCGAGCTGACACCGAAGTGGTTCAAGGACGGTGTCGAGCTGGCCTCCGGGAGGAAATACAAAATCTCATTTTCTCAGATGATTTCCAGCCTGAACGTCCTCTCTGCTGAGAAAGTGGACTCGGGAGAATATACATTTGAGGTCATGAACGAGGTCGGGAAGGACCTGAGTAAAATTAATCTCACTGTTTTAGGTTGGTGTCCTCTTCCTTCTTTGATGACTGGGTATTTACAAGTTAGTGCCAATATGATACCTGCGATTTAGTAATAATACCAAAATATCTTCTCTCTATGTCCTTTTTTATATCTTACTTACTTTTAACAGGGATTTTCTTCAAACAGTGGTAGTTCTAGACCATTTCAATTTGGGGGGGGGGCAGACTGGGACCACCTGTGCTTTTAGGAGAACCAAATACATTAAACACAACTTACATACCAACATCACCTTATGTTTGGTTCTTCAAAAGACTAACGAGACACTCATTCAGTGTTAACATACATTATATTCATTACTGTTTCTCGTCCCAGGGGATTAATGCGGGTTGAAAAACATACAGTAATATTGGCCCTATTTTGGGGGCTAGAGAGCCACTGGTCTCCCTTAGAACCACAAGAGAACCCTTAGAAGTTCTCAAATGTTAAATGTTTCAAAACAAGGAGCCACACATGAACTTTACCTAAATAGCACCTTAAAGTTGGCACAATTTTGATTAAAATCAGGAACTATCTGATAAAGAATGAGCCAACAAGTTTATATTCTGACCAGATATTCAGTGTTGACTGTGGTCATACCAGCCCTGTTAATGACAGCACATTGACTCTTATGTTTGTCCTGATGCACCGCTAACATCTGGTTTCTCTCCCCAACAGATAAGATCATACCTCCAACATTCTCTAGGAAGTTGAAGGATTGCAACACGGTCGTTGCAGCAGCTGGAGAGATGGAGTGCAAAGTGTCGGGCTCCCCACCTTTTACCATCTCATGGTACCACGATGGGGAGGAGATACAGAGCAGACCCAACTATGAGATCGCTTTCAGTAACAACAGCTGCACGCTCAAAGTGTCCACGCTGAAGCTGTCCGACTCTGGAGTGTATAAATGTAAAGCCGTCAACAAGGCGGGATCCAGCGACACCACAGCCGCCTTGGTCGTAAAAGGTCAGAAAGACATTCTGATGTTAATGATTTAATGAGGCAGAGTTTTACTATGAGAGCAGACGTTTCTGGATTAATGTTACTGCTGAGAAAAATGTACTATATGTACCTCTGAGGTGTAGTACAGTACAAAGTACAGTATCTACCTCTGAGATGTAGTACAGTATAAAGTACAATATGTACCTCTGAGGTGTAGTACAGTATAAAGTACAATATGTACCTCTGAGGTGTACTACAGTATAAAGTACAGTATGTACCTCTGAGGTGTAGTACAGTATAAAGTACTATATACTGGATGAAACCAGGTTAAACATTCTTGTTTCAGTTCCGTGACATATTAGAGTCAAATGTTTCTACAGAGAGGAGGTTATTATGTATTTGTATCACTTCATAAATCAACAGACATGTTTTTAGTAATCAAATGTAGAAATCAGAGTCTGAATGATCTGTAGAATCCTTCAGAATATAGAGAGGAATTGATTAGTCTGAGAGAAAACCTCCTTCAGTAAAACCAGTACCTCCGGATACACCAGAGTCCACCATGTCTGACCCATCTCTGTCCTCCGGTACCCAGAACCCCCATCCTTCGTGGTGCCTCCTCAGCCGGTGGAGGCCATGCCAGGCTCAGACGTGACCTTCTCCGCCATGGTGAAAGGCAGCGCCCCCCTCAGGCTGAAGTGGTTCAGAGGAGCCCAGGAGATCCTGTCTGGACGAGGATGTGAGTTCTCCCTGAAGGACAACCAGGTTCTGCTGGAGCTCTTCAGGGTGGACGGGTCTCACGCCGGAGAGTACACCTGTCAGATCCTCAACGACGCCGGCAAGGAGAGCTGCCCCATCAACCTCACCGTCAAAGGTCAGTGTGTTTCAATGGAGTGAGGCGTGGACTACAGCTGGAGGAGGTGGGAGGAAAAGAGACCAGCAACGTGGACTCCATGTCCCGGTCTGCTTAACAAACATCAGGGGACCTAAATGATCATTATTGAAGAAGACTTTCATCTTTCCGACGGTCTTTGAACGCAACATGTGTGACAATAGCTTCCATGAGAAAAAGGAACAAAACGAAGCTTAAAATAGCTTAATTTCATCTAAAACATTTTATTCTTCATGTTCTCATTTAAAATAAACCTTCTGCTTCAACCAGATTGTGTAAAAACATTAAGCTGTGAGCTGAGGAGAGGAGAGAGGAGAGGAGAGAGAGGAGAGGTTTGGTTTTTAAAGTCCCTTTATTTCACTATTGCAGTGAAAAACAGAAGCACTCTAAATCATCACTTAATAATCAGAAAATCAATAAAATAAAAACAAATAACCAAAAAATAAAGCACCAAAGAACAAATAAACAATCAATTTCAATGATCAATATGTTCAGAAGTTCACCACCAGCTCTCCACCAGCACCCACTGAGCATAAAATGCTCCCAGTAGTCCATCTGTCCCTGAAAGCCTGTAAATCGTCCACTGTCTGGTAGTAGGTGTGTTCCACCCTGAGTCGGGCTTTCAACAGTCCCTCCAGAACTTTCACCGGATCCTCAGTACCGGCACCCCGAGCCCGATTCTTCCGTGTCAACCAGATGGCCAACTTGGCAGAACCAGATAAAAAGTTCACCATTGTGTGGACAGCCTTCTTTTTTGAGCAGTATTTTGGACCGAAGATGAACAACATAAAAGAAAAAACCTCTCCAAGACCCTGAAACCATCTTTTTAACCGTTCAAAGAGTGCTGAGAGCCGAGGACACTGAACAAACAAGTGTTCCAGGGTCTCAGTCTGACCGCAGAAATAACACTCCTCCCCAATTTGTGGATCCAGGTGTGCCCGGTATCTGTTGGTGGCTATAGCTCCATGTACAACCCTCCACTGGAGGTCTGCTGTCCGTTTTTCAACGGGCAGCTTGTACATGCACCTCCAGCTGCCTCTCAGGGAAGAACCTGGGCCAAAGAACTCGGTCCACCTCGACTCTGTCAACCCTGCCAGAGAGCGGAGGTTCACAACCTTTACACAGATTTCATAGATAGCTTTTTTCTCTGCTGCCTGAAACTTGTCCAGGTGAGGGGTTGTGAACGTCAGCAGCTTGTTTCCTCCCCCCTGCCAGTCCCCCACCGCTGGGGCAATGAGCAGAGTGGGGGGGGTGTACTCACTCTCTTCATCCCATTGGTCAGACAGAGTAGTTTCCTGCAACTGCTCTCAGGCGTTGTGGCAGGGCGGCACAGACCTCCTCCACTATTCTATTGGTCAACCTGACAGACGTGATGTTAGTGTTCTGCCTGAAGGTGACCATAGATGCTGCTGTTAATGACATCTTCACCAAATGTCCCAGTTTAGTGCAGCTGGCTTCTCTCAGACGAGTTCTCAGGCTGGCAGACTGCAGCATTTGGGTTCTAATGAAGCTGTTGAAGAACAAAGGTTCCTCCAGCAGCCACACGCCCGGAGTCTCATCAGCTTTACGTGAAATGTTAAAAATCTGCCACGCCTGCAGAACAGAGCCGTAGAACGGCGTCAGCCCGGCCAAGTCCACTTCCTCAGGTTG
Organism: Anarrhichthys ocellatus; assembly: GCF_004355925.1. Lineage (NCBI taxonomy): Eukaryota > Metazoa > Chordata > Actinopteri > Perciformes > Anarhichadidae > Anarrhichthys > Anarrhichthys ocellatus. The sequence continues at coordinate 289,935 of NW_022280160.1, read as the reverse complement.
TAGGAGAAAGAGCTGCTTATCATATCCCAACCGCCCAGCTCTCCTCAGCAGCAGTCGAGCCGTGTCCATCCAGCTGGGGCCACAGCCATAGAGCAGCTTCTGTGCAGTCCGGAGTCTGAAAGAGGCGATCCTGGACTGGATATCGATGAGACCCTGCCCCCCCTCTGCCACAGGCAGATAGAGAGCTGCTGCACGAACCCAGTGCCGGCCGGACCAGAAGAAGTCCACGACAGACCTCTGTATCTCTGCTATGAGGCCTCCAGGTGGCGTCAGAGCGATGAGTCTGTGCCACAGAGTCGAGGCAACCAAATTATTAGCAACCAGAAGTCTTCCCCTATATGACAACTGGGGTAGTAACCATCTCCACCTAGAGAACCGAGCACACACCTTCTCCTTAACTCCCTCCCAGTTCTTTTTCTCAAAAACCTCAGAGCCCAAAAACACACCCAGCACTTTTAGACCTTCTTTACCCCACTGAAGACCTCCAGGCAGATGAGGCACCGTCTGATGTCTCCACTGACCCACCAATAAGGCTTCAGATTTTTCCCAGTTCACCCGTGCAGATGAAGCCCTCTCATAAAGAGACAAAGCATCCTGCAGACATAGAACATCTCCCTGGTCCCTGATGAAGATGTTTACATCATCAGCATACGCAGACACAGCGAGGGGACTACAAAGACTGGAGGACCCAGGCAGTGACAGACCACTGAGCCGACTTCTCAGCCTGCACAACAGAGGCTCAAAAGCGAGGCTGTATAGTTGCCCTGAGATAGGACAACCCTGCCTTATCCCTCGCTGTACAGGGATCGGTCGACTCAGGCCAGCTCCCATTTTGACCATACATTCAGCACCACTGTACAGCAAACCCACCCAAGCCAAGAACCCATCACCAAGCCCAAAAGCCCTGAGTGCAGAAAACAGATATGCGTGACCCACCCTGTCGAAAGCCTTCTCCTGGTCTAGTGAGACAATACCTACATCGACATCGTGGAATTTACATACATCAAGCACATCACGGATGAGAAAAATATTGTCCATAACTGTTCTATCTGGGATACAGTACGTTTGGTCACTATTTACAACCACTTCCAGGTAGTCTCTTAGTCTGTTAGATAAGGCTCTGGAAAGCACCTTATAGTCTGTGCAAAGCAGGGCCACTGGTCTCCAGTTCTTAAGAAGGGCCAAGTCGCCCTTCTTAGGCAGCAGGGAGAGTACTGCCCGCTGGCATGAAACAGGAAGTGATCCTGTTTTAAAACATTCCATCAAAACAGAGTGTAAGTCAGAACCGATAATGTTCCAGAATTTCTTAAAGAAATCCGAGGAGAGACCGTCGATTCCCGGAGTCTTTCCTGAAGCCATCTGTTTCACTGCAACCGTCAGCTCCTCCAGCGTCAGCTCTCCGTCCAGCATAGCCCTCTCTGCTGGACTGAGCTGGGGAAGACCCTCCAGGAGCTCCCTACTGCTCTCCGTACAGGATTGCTCTTCCCCAAAAAGAGCAGCGTAGAAGCCCATGGCATGGGTCCTCATCTCCCTCTGGTCAGTGGTTATCCTGCCTCCTGGGAGCTTCAGACAGGTCATCCGCTTCCTCTGCGCCACCGATCTCTCCAGGTTGAAGAAAAACGAGCTTGGGGCATCCATGTCCTTCAACTGGAGGAAACGGGACCTGACCAGAGCTCCTTTCACTCTCTCTTGCAGGAAGGAGCTCAACTCCAACCTCCTCTCCTTCAGCAGCTGGCCCACACCGGGATCTGGGTCTCTCTGGAAGCCCTCCTCAATGATCTTTATGTTGGCTTCAAGGTCTTTAACAGCAGACTTGATTATAGCGGTGGCGTTTGAGGTGTACTGCTGGCAGAACACACGGAGCTGCGCTTTTCCGACTTCCCACCACTGTTTCAGAGAACTGAAACAAACTTTTTCAGTTTTCCACTGCTGCCAAAGAACCCCAAAACTCTGACAAAAAGTGCTGTCCTGTAGAAGTTTATTATTAAAATGCCAGTAGGAGCTAACCCTTTCACCTGGTGAGGTTATCAAACCTAAACTGACGAGGTGGTGATCGGTGAACCCAACTGGACTGATTGTGCTGTTCTTCAGTCTGGAACTGAGACTGTGAGAGATGTAAATTCTGTCCAGCCTGGCTGCACTGATCCCGTCGTTGCTGACTCTAACCCATGTGTACTGTCTGTCTGATGGGTGTTTTATTCTCCACGTGTCCAACAGATCTAAGTGTGTGATGACGTTGTGGAGACTCTGAGCTGACTGTGGGTGTGGTTCCTCACTGTTCCGGTCTATGGTGAAGTCTAGAGTACAGTTAAAATCCCCTCCGATGATCAGTTGCTCCTGATGGCAGCTCTGCAGTTCGTTTTGCAGCGTAGTGAAGAAGCATGCTCTTTCTGGCCCCTGATTCGGTGCATATATGTTCACGAAGCAGTAAAGCGAGCTCTCTATCTCTGCCCTCACCATCAGCAAACGACCCTTCACCACCTCAGTGACTGACAGGACGGTTGCGTTAGCTGCTGTTCTAAACAGCACGGCTACCCCGGCACTAAGATTGGTGCCGTGGCTCAGGGTGCATGAGCCCTCCCACCATAAACCCCAGTCTACTTCATCTGTTGGAATGGTGTGAGTTTCTTGCAAAAAGAGGATGTCCAACATTTTTTGATTTACAACCTCCTGTATTAATGCTCTTTTATGCCCGTCCCGCCCACCATTGATGTTTAAAGATCCTAAATTGAAGCTCTGCATAGAAAGGTCAGAGGATGGAAGGAGGTAAGACAAGATAAGTAAGCAGTGGAAAGTGGAAACCCCCGTGTGACACATGATCATGTTAAACTGTCTTAGTTTTTTGAACTCTTCCACTTTTCCTTACTTTCCTCAAGGTTGTGATGTGTTTCTTTAGGCGGAAGCGCTTTTTTCCATCTAGAAGGTCCAAACCCACCTTTCTCTGCACCACCCCAACAGATCGTATGAACTTCTCAATGTCAGGGAAATAATCACTCACTTTTGCAGATCTATTGTAAGTTACATCCAAAAACGAGTTTATTTCCTCTAGTGAATACAGATCAGTGCTTTTAATGCACGTTTCAGAATTAGATGCAACATCTGATCCACTCTCATACTCCATGTCCTCTCCTTCACAAGACAGCTGGCTGTTGGACACAGACCCTACACTCTGTGCTTCATCTAAGGCTATGGTGAGATCTCCACCTGCTGAACCTGTAGCTGCCTCTTCACAGACTTCTACCGACTGTGGTGGTGCTTCGGTACCACATGTAGTGAGGTTCTGCGCCACCACAGAAGCCTGCTGGTTGTAAGACTGGCCCTGATCCTCCTTATCGACATTATTGTTATCAGCAGAAGACGAAGAAACGCCGCCGACTGCACCGGCAACAGCCGCCGCCGGCGCGACCGCGGCCGCAGCCGGAGCTGCAGGCTCCGCGGCCGGCTCCGCCTCCGCGCCTCTCTGCCGCTTGTGCGGACACGCGAATCGTTTGTGTCCTACATGTCCACACTCAAAGCATTTGATCTGTCCCGACCCTCCCCGTGTTTAACCCTGAAGGACACCTCCAGTGTTTGTGTAGGTGACTCCAGGAACATGAAGACCTGCCGCCTAAGAGACAGCACGTGCTTCAGTTTGGGATCCTTACACCCCAAACTGACTGTTTTAAATCTGCTGCCAAACTTTCCAAACCTGCGCAGCTCATTTTCTAACAGCTCGTTCGGTATAAACGGCGGAACACCGGACACGGTGATCCGCGTAGAGGGCACTGAGAGCGGAGAGACCTGCACGAAGCTGTCCCTGATGAACACGCCGCTCTCTATCAGCTTGTGGACATAAGCCTCGCTCGTCACGAACACAACCACAGCTTTATTCATGCGAGATGCAAAGGAGAGTTTGTCATGTCCCACCTGCTCTCCACAGCCAGCAGCACCTCCTCTACTGACACGCTGCTATCCGGTGGAACTACCCGGACTCCCTGCCGGATTGACGGGCGTGGCGTCTCGGAGGACGCCATCCTCCCGAACAACGCCAAACACCACTAATCACACGTTCTACCGATAAATACACTGCTTAGTATCTTACCTGCTCATGCGCAGAGACAGAAGAACAGAGGAACAAAACCCAAAGCAGTGAAAGTACAATCAAACCTCCGCGCCACACTCACGTCCACCACTCACCCTCACACGCAACCGGAAACGGAAACAGAGGAGAGGAGAGGAGAGGAGAGCAGAGGGGAGAGGAGGAGAGGCTGGAAGTAGAGGATGTAGAAATGTAAATATTAAAACACGTAGAACCAACATTTTCTTCCAACATTGGTTGTAATACTTATGGAAACATGTTGGATGTATAGATTATATTGATTTTCAATTTTTGTAAAATAAATAATCAAAGACAGTCAGTTTGCATTTTTTCTGTGTTCTGGTTCTGTGTGTCCTCTCATAACCTCCTGGTTCTGGTTCTGTCCCTCAGAGCCGGCAGCCTTCTCTAAGAAGCTGAAGGATGTGTCGGTGGAGAAGGGTAGAGCCTTGACGTTGGAGTGTTCCTACTCTGGGACTCCTAAGATCACGGTGACCTGGTTCAAAGACGGCCAGCAGATCTTCGCGTCCTACAAATACAACGTGACCACGACGGAGACTTCCTGCATCCTCGAGTGTCTGAGCACCGACGACAAGGAGGCGGCGGGAAAATACTCCTGTGAGGTTTCCAACGACGCCGGAAAGGACACGTGTGACGCAACTGTGTCCATCCTCGGTAGGTTCTTCTTCTCCTGGAGAGATTCTCCCATAGAACCCTATCATGATACCATGACGGGTACACAGATACACTTATGAGAAACTCTTTAATGAATGAACTCATCAAATGAAACTTTGCCATCGTATTGATCAATCAGGAAATACTATTGATGTCATCATCAGCATCCAGACTTTGGACCTTTTCAGAATAAAACAACCTGCGATGGACGGATGTCATGACGTTGATCCAAACTTGGAAAAATATATAGATATCTCAGAATTTATGATTTTAATTTGAGAGAAATTAAGATTAATTTCTCACGGAAGTATGACTTTATAATCTCAGAGAATATATTTACAACTTTAATCTCATAAATTCAGATTTTTGTTCTTGTAATAAATCCGTCCAGAACCAATCAGAGCCGTGTTGTGCCGGTCTGTGCAGTACCCATGTTGACCACCAGGTGTCAGGATTCTCACCGGTGTGGCCTGTTGTTTGTCTCCTTAGAGCCTCCGTACTTCGTGGAGTCCCTGGAGCCCATGGAGGTGACGACAGGCGACGGCGTGTGTCTCAAGTGTCAGGTGGCGGGCACACCTGAGATCAAGGTGTCCTGGTTCAAGGCCGACGGCAAAGTCCGGTCCAGCCCCACCTGTAAACTGGAGTACCTGAAGGGCGTGGCCTGTCTGAAGCTCAGCAAGGCCGCCAAGGCCGACGTCGGAGAGTACACCTGCAAGGCGGAGAACAAGATAGGCTCCGCCTCCTCCACCTGTAAACTCAACGTGCTAGGTGATCACCTGACTCCTTCTGCCCACATTCACACACAGGTTCACTGTTGCTCCTTCCATCAGTATACGGGGACGTTCGTACCGTTTCTTTATGAGCAGCAGCTGGTTTATCTGATCAGAATCAGATAAAAGACACAAAATAAAAGTAAATAAGAATGAATCAAACAAAGAAAGTGTGAACAGGTGATGTTTACAGAAAGACATTCATCTGTGAATACACTGAGCGCTTCTTATTCATAGTAATATCACTTTATTTGTGTTTCATGTAGAGACCAACATTCACTGCTTCATATATCATTATATTCAGATTTTTGTAGATTTTCATGCAGACAGACTCATTTAAATTCATTTTCTTATTTCTTCCATGTTTCCTTTTGTGTGTAAATAGTGAAACAACAACCCTGAACTCTGCTATGATCATATTTAGATTTTATTGATGGGTATCTTTCATATTTGTCTTATACTTTGGGTTGCTGGCAGCTTCATATTCTGTTAAATCATCAGAGTGAGACGTGAGACACTGAGCATGTGGACAGAGACAGAAACTCTAAAAGGTCAAATCCTCTTTGAAAAGTACAAACTACCATCAATGGTGGAAGTAATTATATATAAAGAAAAAGTACCAATACAACACTGTACAATACTCCATTAAGTCCTGAAATGCAAATGTTACTTAAATAAGAGTATTAGCAAAAGTATTAACAGCAAAAGTATGAAGGGTAAAAGTAGTAATTTTAACTATTTTATACACTGTAAAAAACACTGTAGCCTAATGTAATGTCCGTGTTAAGTAACTGGTAAACAGTTATTGTCAGATAAACGTAGTGTAGTAGAAGTATAAAGTATAAATACCAGTAAAGTTGTACTTGAGTATATGTACCTCCACCACTTCTTCCTATAAATAACTCTTGATCCATCTGAACTCGTCCAGCGGCCAAAACGCCGCCGTCCTTCCCGAAGAAGATCACCAGCCTGCAGCAGACCGAGGGTCTGCCGGTCCGCTTCGAGTGCCGCGTCGCCGGCTCGTCGCCCATCGAGGTTTCGTGGCTGAAGGACGGAGAGCCGCTGAGGCCGGGAGCCGAGTTCTCCACGCTGTACGACGACAACACCGCTGTGCTTGAGATCAGCCGTGGAGAGATGAGGCATTCTGGAGAATACACCTGCGTGGCCAACAACAGCGTGGGCTCGGCCTCCTGCAGAGCTAAGCTCACTCTGCAAGGTCTGTACCGCGTACTGATCAGAAAGTTTTAGGGTCAAAGAGATTCTTACATTACATTACAGTCATTTAGCAGACGCTTTTATCCAAAGCGACTTACAATTCAGAGTCTATCACATTCCTACACCGTAGGCACAACTACGGGAGCAATTTTGGGGTTAAGTGTCTTGCTCAAGGACACATCGACATGCGACTAGCAGAGCCGGAGTTCGAACCACCGACCCTCTGATTGAAAGACAGCCCTGCTATCCACTTAGCCACAGTCGCCCCTCTGTCCCCCACATTCTTCTGTTTTGTTACTGAACCTCGTCAAACCTGTGACCCCAATTTAAGATCTAAAGATACCCTTTAAGTCACCTCACTTTACTTTACTTTACTTCACTTCACTCTACTCTACTCTACTTTACTCTACTCTACTCTACTTTACTTTACTCTACTCTACTCTACTTTACTCTACTCTACTCCACTCTACTTCACTCTACTTTACTCTACTTTACTTTACTCTACTCTACTCTACTCTACTTCACTTTACTTCACTCTACTCTACTTCACTCTACTCTACTTTACTCTACTCTACTCTACTCTACTTCACTTCACTCTACTCTAATCTACTTCACTCTACTCTACTTTACTCTACTCTACTCTACTTCACTTTACTTTACTCTACTCTACTCTACTCTACTTCACTCTACTCTACTCTACTCTACTTTACTTTACTTCACTTTACTTCACTTTACCCCTTATCTTATCTAACCTATAGACACCTGGACCCTGGACCATCTTCTTCCTCTTCCTCTTTTCCTTCTTCTTCCTTCTCTTCTTCTTCCTTTTCCTCTTCTTCTCCTCCTCCTTCTCTTGTTCTTGTTCTTCTTGTTCTTCTTGTTCTTGTTCTTCTTCTTCTTCTTCTTCTTCTTCTTCTTCTTCTTCTTCTCTTTCTTTTCATACATGTTAAATGAACCTTGTTGGAGGACCCTGATATGAGAGTCTGTTGATAACTGAAGGTTGAAAATGAACCGGTGAGATGTTGTATTTTTGTTCTTGTCTCATCTTCCTCGTCCTCCTCTTCCTCTTCCTCCTCCTCTTCCTCTTCCTTTTTCTCCTCCTCTTCCTCGGGACTCTACAGAACCCAGATACCCGCCAGTCTTTGACCGGAAGTTGCCACCACAGGAGGTGACGGTGGGCGACAGTGTGGAGCTGGAGTGTCACATGACCGGCTCCGCCCCCATCAAAGTCACATGGTCCAAAGACCACAAAGACATCCGCACCGGAGGAAACTACAAGATGAGCTGTGTGGAGAACACAGCCCACCTGTCCATCCTGAAGGCCGACAAAGGAGACACGGGGAGATACTTCTGTCACGTCGCCAACGACGTGGGGAAGGACTCCTGTTCCTCTGACGTCACCGTCAAAGGTACGTTTAGACACCTGGACCTTTATCTTCTCTAAGCTATAGACACCTGGACCCTTATCTTCTCTAAGCTGTAGACACCTGGACCCTTATCTTCTCTAAGCTGTAGACACCTGGACCCTTATCTTCTCTAACCCTCTTTGTGTGGATGAAACACACCTCTCCTCATCTTAACTTTCTTTTCCTCCTCTTCCTCTTCCTCAGAACGTAAAAACCCTCCTTCCTCATCTTCTCCTTCTTCTTCCTCTTCTCCTTTTCATTCTCCTTATTCTCCTTCTTCCTCATCTTCTCCTTCTTCTTCTCCTTCTTCTTCTACTCCTTCCCCATCTTCTCCTTCTTCTTCCTCTTCTCCTTTTCCTTCTTCTCCTTCTTCTTCTTCTCCTCCTTCTTCGGGCCTTTCTTTGTGTGGAGGAAACCTCACCATCACTTTCTCCTCCTCAGAGCGTAAGAACTCTCCGGTGTTCACCAAGAAGCCGTCTGAGCACATGGAGGACACTGAAGGTAAGCTGGTGAAGATTGAAGGTCGCCTCAGCGGCTCTCAGCCCGTCACCGTCAGCTGGTTCAAAGACGACGAGGAGATCCACAGCTCCGACAAATACGACGTGAGCTTCAAGAGCAACGTGGCCGTGCTGTGCATCAAGAGCAGTCATGTGACGGACAGTGGCAGGTACAGATGCCACGCCTCCAACGAGGCCGGGAGGACTTCCTGTGACGTCACCATGGAGATCTCAGGTGGAGAACATGTGCTTCAGTTTATATGTAACCTAATACACAACAATCAATCACTGCTCTAATAATCTGTTCTTTCACTGTTCACAGATAGTGAAGTATTTACAGCAATGTAACAGTGATAACAGCTCATGATTAACCTCATCATTATTATATCTGGTTAACAGTATGATAGTATAATATCTGATAGTTTTCTTGAAATTAGTAGATGTTGGAATGATGAGATATTCATGTTTTAGCCGATATTGATCTCTGATCTTATGTCAGGAGATCTTTATCTGGTAATTATTAAATATAACGTCATCATTTGTGCTTTTCTTCATCATAAACTTACCACTTTAATGTCAGAGAATATCCACGTTTATTTCTCCTAATATTAGCCCCTCCCTCCCTTCGTGATTCATTTCTTTGAATTAAAAGTGATGTTTCTGTCTGTAAGCAGGGAGCAGGTTCATGTTCAGTGATATATATATTGACTGTATGTTCTGATGGATCAGATGTTTTACATGTTCAGTCACATCTCTCCTCAGAAGCCAGGAAGCCTCCGGTGTTCGACGTCCCTCTGAAGCCGCTGACGGTGGACGAGGGAGACAAGCTGAGTCTCAGGTGTCACGTCTGCGGCTCGGCTCCGCTGAAGGTCCAGTGGATGAAGGACAGGAAGGACCTGACGTCCACGGGCAGCACGAGGATCAGCTTCTCTGATGGGACGGCCTGTCTGGAGATCAGCCCGGCCTCTCGGCACGACGCCGGAGATTATCTCTGCAAGGCCACCAACGAGGCCGGCAGCGAGTTCTGCAAGTCCAAAGTCACCGTCAAAGGTAAAGAATATCAATATAAATATTAGACTTAATCTCACTTATTATAGAGATCTACGTGTATTACTGTGTTTGCATTAGAGCCCTTTATCACGTTACAGGCTGCTGATTTACTAACGTCCCTCCCTAATGTTCATGTTAATGCATATGGCAGACATCTTACTACATGTTAGTTGACGTGTAACGCTGCATCTCGCTGTCGTCACAGAGAAACCAGGAGCAGCTCCGCCTCCTGCTGAAGCTCCAGCTGCTGGTCCAGCCAAGAAGCTGGAGAACCTCTTCTTCACCCAGGAGCCCCGAAGCACCCACGTCACCGAGAGTAAGACCACCGCGTCACTACCGCACACTAGATAGTACACAGCATAGTACACAGCATAGTACACTAGATAGTACACCGCATACTACACTATATAGTACACACAGCATAGTACACAGCATAGTACACAGCATAGTACACTATATAGTACACAGCATAGTACACTATATAGTACACACAACATAGTACACAGCATAGTACACTATATAGTACACAGCATAGTACACATCATAGTACACTAGCTAGTACACAGCATAGTACACAGCATAGTACACTAGATAGTACACAGCATAGTACACACAACATAGTACACACAACATAGTACACAGCACAGTACACAGCATAGTACACAGCATAGTACACTAGATAGTACACACAACATAGTACACTAGATAGTACACACAACATAGTACACAACATAGTACACTATATAGTACACACAACATAGTACACACACCATAGTACACAAAACATAGTACACTGTATAGTACACACAACATAGTACACTAGATAGTACACACAACATAGTACACTATATAGTACACAGCATAGTACACAGCATATTACACTATATAGTACACACAACATAGTACACACAACATAGTACACTAGATAGTACACAACATAGTACACAGCACAGTACACTATATAGTACACAGCATAGTGCACTAGATAGTACACAGCATAGTACACTAGATAGTACACAGCATAGTACACAGCATAGTACACTAGATAGTACACTATATAGTACACAGCATAGTACACTATATAGTACACAGCATAGTACACAGCATAGTACACTA